>NW_012267237.1:15625725-15638562 GCF_000151885.1 Dipodomys ordii | reverse complement strand
CACACACACACACACACACACACACACACACACACACAGAGTATATACTTCAACTTCATACTTTCCAAAACTTCAAAGCAAGAAAAACTTCTTCCTCCTGCAATCCTTCCTCTTCTTTCTTCTTTTGCTTCCTTTGCTATCATCCTGAGCTAGAACTCAGGGATTGGACTCTATCCCTGAGATTGTGTTCTCAAAGCTAGGGCTTTACCACTTGAGTCACATCTCCACTTCTGGTATTTTAGTGATTAATTGGAGATAAGGTCTCACAAACTTTCCTGCCCAGGATGGCTTTAGACCATGACCTTCAGAGCTCAGCCTCCTGAGTAGCTAGGATGAGAATTACAAGCATAAGTCACCAGCCTGGATTTATACTTTTAATGCAAGTCTAGTGTAGGTATACTTTGTGCATCACTGGTACCACTCTTGTGGAGGATGTGGAAAATGGGCAATTGTGGAGGGAGAGGCACATGGGAAACCTTTCTACATTTGTCTTGATTTTGTTGCAAACCTAAGAATGCTCAACAACAAGAGGTATTTTGTTACAAAATAAAAACAATATCATATACAATATATAAACTAACAATTGCCAAGGTTATTAGCTATTAATGTAGTTTCCTTAAAGTGACACAGTCATTGTCCTGCTCTGCCTCTCAGAGTAGTGTTCAATGGTAGTAAAACCTCTGGTCTAAATGAGACGGGATATCAAGATTGTTGTTAGTGAATCCAATGCACTAGTTGTTCATTTGAGACCTTGACTGGTTCCCCTTCCTAGAGCACTTGAGTGAATCCACCCTCAACCATTTCGCCTTCCCTCACAGGGCTTTTGCTGAGTGCAGCTACTACCCCTCCCTCCCTAACCCTTGGCTGTCCCATCTGCTACCTCTGCTGGAGATGACCTCAAATTGGTGATACTCCTTTTTTCCACCTCATAAGTAGCAAGTAGAATGATAATTGGCCAGGACCTGTAGCCATGGCCATGTTTACTTTATGATATAGGCATAACCCAAAGTTATAGCAGCAGGAGTTAAAACAAAGAAGTGTGATTATGTATAACTAAAAAAACAAAACATTTACACAGAAAACAATCCAGCAATAGACAGAAAGGCAAATGAGCAGAGCAAATGACAGATTGGCAGGAAATAGTTGCAGATGATGTATCTTATAAGAAAGTAATTTTAAAAATGGAACATTCAAAATCCAAACATTCCCCCCAAACAGATGTGACCTCACCACTCTGTTTAGCTATTATGAAAATCAGAAAACAGCTCTGACAAGGATACGGAGAAACTGGAACTCTTGTGCATTGCTGGTGAGGAGTAAATTGGTAATATGGATACCATCTGGTGAGCACCCAGAATAGCTAAAACCATAACCACCATATGATCCAGAAAATTTCATTTCTTGGTGTCTCAAACTGTTGGAAATAGGTTTTTGAAAAGATATTGGCATCACTGTGCCATTTGCATTCGACAAGATGTAGAAATAACCTAAGTATTGGGTATATTCACACAATAAAATACTGCGCTTTACAGAGACAGAAACTTTGTGGTATATAAGCACATTGCTGAAACTAGAGCACATCATACTTGAATAGAATGAGCCATTCACAAAATGAAAATTGCTGTAAGTAAAGTAATTACATTCATAGAGATAAAGATTTGAGTGGAAGTTGCCAGCTATCATTTGGGTTGGGAATGAAGGGTCTCTCTTTAATAGGTGTACACTTTCTATTAATCAAGGCAAATGAATTCTAAATATATGTATATAATTAACAATACTGTACTCTGAAATAGTAAGAGTTGAGAACTAATGTTAAGTGTTCTTACAACAAAGACTATTTTGTCTCTGAATGACAATTTACTAAAAATAATCATAAGATTAGGCATAACCATAAAATGTAGTCATTTATTCAAGTATAAAATAAAATAGTGAATATAGGAAATTAGATGATTTTATCCCTGCTAGAAGGTTAGTTTTATGTATGTCAGGGGAATTGTTACTATCTTCAGAAATTAAAAAGAAGAAAATGTCAAATGTAAGAAAAGTCACCTGCAATGATGTCACTTGCCTGAACCCTCGGAGTGGACAGCTCACGGGGACTCAGTGGTTTCTGCTGATCGCTTCAGGTCTGAGCATGGCACATACTTCTTGCTGCAGCTGCACTGGAAGTCATGCTTGTTTCAGTACTAAATCTCTCTTTATTGCCTCTCCCTGGATGAATGTAAGCCAGACATCTGCTTGAAAGTGATTCTGGGCATTCTTAGGTGCTCCAACAAATTACAAGAGATTAAGTAGAAGAAAATGGATGAAACTCAACTAAAAAGAAAATGTAATCTAGTAGATAAGGGTCAATAATTAAATGTTCCTTGAGACAAAATAATTTCAGAAGTTTTAGGAAAGCAATAGTCCATGAACAATTTTTAATTAGTTAAAAATCAATTTGGGGTTATGTTTATTTGTAATCTTCCCTCTGAAGACAAGAACTAATATCTTGAAATACTTTTATTTATTATCTAATAGCATTTTGCCTATCATCCAGTATTAAAACTGGAAATTATTTTATTTTTCTATCCCTTTATCAACTAGATTATCAGATGACATTACAAGTGTGCAAGCATGCATGCATTCATGCACGCATGCATGGATACATACATACATACATACATGTGAACATAGAAATGGAGACCTGAACACGTCTATGTGCATCGTTTACATTGCTTTGTGTATTTACAATTACTTTATGGACATTGTAAGATCTCTTCAACTACCCCAATGATTGTTACAGATGGAAAGGACTTTGTACCACTGTTAAAAGAAATCTCAGAATTATTGTTGTCCTAATTTTCTGAACTTTTCAAATACACAGTAGACTCTTCTATCTGAATTTTATATTCTTCCACCTGTCACCTAATTCCATTAGACTTATAAATTCTACTCTTCTATTATTCTTCTGGTGAAATCCCTGAAAAAATCTAGAAATCTGTCACACAGTGTCACACAGAATGTCCTATTTTATTGTCCACATACAATATTTCTCAGACCTAGAAGATGTCTACAGGCTATTAGTGAAAAATAACTCATATTTTGAAGACTAGTCAATAGCACTTTCTATTATTTCTGAATATACTAAAAATTCACATTGGCTATCAAACAGTATCTCTGATGTATTTTATTTATCATGAAATATAAGACGAAATATTTTCGGGTTTTTTTGGAAATTGGTACTCAGATTTACCAGAGAATCTAAAGTGTGTGGAAAGTAAGTCCTTCATATAAATTTTTGAGACATTTCATAAATCTTATGTACATTGTCTTGTGGACTCCAAATTGTTTCTGCATTATATATGATGTCTACAGAGTGTCTAATTATGTGGATCCAGTGTTTTCAGTACTTAAACTCAATCAACATTTGTCTTTTGGATCTTTCTGGAATTAAAAAAAGATACTTTCAATCTAATGTTGATTGGATATTTGGGTGTAGAATGGTGGGTATGAAACATTAAACTATACATTGAGTTTAGAGAGTTACATTTGTGTGAATTCAGCCTATTACAGTATCTTATATCTTGATAAATTTGAAGGTTTTAAAAACATATAGAAGCAAGAGAAAATTCATATAGCTTTGGTAATTCTAAAATAGGTATCAGAAATCCTAAGCACATATTTATTTCCTCAGATCATATTTATGAGGAAATGTTCAAAAGATTGGAAATTAAGATACAGACTATCAATACATCTTCATCATTTTTGTTGTAGAGATGCAAATTCCCTTAGTATTGAACATAAGATTGCTCTAAGAGGAAAGTGAACAATAGGATAATGTTGTAACTGTAATTCAGATGATATTAGGTAATTGAACCTGGACATACAGCAAAAACTATGTTTCAGTCATAATTCCTATTATAGAAAAATTAAGATGCATTCATTGTTAGTTAAGATTAAGAAATTAACACAGCAATTAAAAACATGACTAATCTTAATCTTAAGTTATCATATAGAAATGGTGAGAAGAGTAAAAAATTAAGTATTCTAGTCCTTGTAATATTTTGTTATATTTCTTTAATTGTAATGGACTATTCTTGGAATTCTTTATTACATTTTTATTCAAATAAAAAATAATTGGTTTTGATTTTACAATCTTTGCTTTTATTACAATATTTTACATGGACTACATTTTTTAATCTCAAAGTGTTCTATTCCTTTTGCCAGCTTTTTTTTCATTTTAAATTTTACAAAGCTATTTTATGAACAATTTAAGTCGGGGCTGAAAGGACTCAAGTTTATTTGTGGATAAAATACTCATGGGGTTAGAATGAGTTAGAAACATTTCCTATAAAAGTACAGATGAATCAGAGTAAAATTGTTATACTCAAACTCTATTTGCCAACTTTTACTTATTATGATCTTTTTCTCCTCAATGTTACCAGTGATATGATTGTTAAATAAAACTATGTGTATTTCTTTGAAAGTAGAGAAGTGTTCTCTAGTTAGTACAAATAAGGGTCCATTTGATTGTCGTAATTGGAAACATTTTGATGTTGTTTTGGACTACTCAGAATAATGAGCTTTAACTTGCAGACTCAGTATAAACTCATTTTGTTTTTCTTTGTTTCTGAATTAGTACCCCAGTGCCTTACTGTGCCCTGATTCTAGCTACAGGTGTCCTTGGCCATGTTGCATGCTGATAACATGTCTGCTCAATCAGATTGTCCTGTCATATAACAGTCATTTTCTTTGCTTATTACCATTTGGATTGCTGAATTTTCAAGGGGTAAAAAATAAACTTCTAGAAAAAAATGATATTAAAAATTGCTTAGAAGAAATCGCTTCCTACTCAAAGGGGAAAAATACTTTCACTCTGACAGAAGCCGGAATGAAGAGAGACAGGAGTCACAATTTCTCAAGAAACTCCTTGTGTATGATAATCACAATAGCCTTCATCATCTTTGCCTCTTGTTTTCTAGACCTGTAAATTATGTGCACAGAGGATATATCGCTGCTCAAACAATATTATTTTCTTTTCATGTTTTGGAACAGCCCTTGTTCTATGAATCTGAATATCTCCAATAATATTTGAATAAGAGCTTTTCACTGTTGGTTATAGTATGTTGTTTAAGTCAATGTTATGCCAAAGTTAAAATAAGTGTCTACAACATGAAGGGGAATTTTCTTCCTGATTGCTAAAGGAAATAAATAATCTGTGGGAAGTTACATAAGGACAATTTGTATAGCACTTGTGTATGAGTTTGTGCATGAATGATATGGAAACATTTCTCAAGCAGGAGGGGACATTCATGTGGCTAGAACCCCTTTAGTCTGCTAGAACTAAGTGGCTCGATTACTGGCATCTAATGTAAAACACAGTGATGCTGTTAAAAAAAAATCTGACAATAAGCCAGGCACCGGTGGGCTATGATCTGAGGATCATGGCTCAAAGCCAGCCCTAGCAGAAAAGTCCCTAAGACTCTTATCTGCAATTAATCACCTGAAAACTGGTAGTGGATCTGTGGCTGAAAGTGGTAGAGTGCTAGCCTTGAGAGAAAAAGTACAAAGACAGTGCCCAGATCCTGAGTTCAAGATCCACAATCAATGCTCCCCCCATGCTGACAACAGTAATATAGCTATCATAAATAAATCTCTTTACAGTCTACAGAGTGATTGTACTAAGGTTTTAAAACACTGTCATGAATTGAGATTTTTAGATTAAGGTGTGCAATATAAGCATAAGGATAGTGTCATAATGTATAGAATTGTTTTATGTCTATAATATGTATAGATTATATTCTTAAAATCAGACATTCTGAAAAGAAATTGAAATTTAGAGAACATTGAGTTAGGAAGATATGATCAAATGCCCCAGAGAAAGCTGAAGTCCCCAGAAGAACTTGCTATCAATTGATATCATGTTAGACATCAAGTTGTAACACAATCTTTCTTTTAAAAATGTATATGTATATATGTTTGTGTGTATATATACATATATTAATATGTAATATGCATGTGTAGTATATGTTATATATACTTATTTACTATTATCCTAAAAAAGGAACAGAAGAGATAACAATCTCCTGTAACATCATCTTAAAATTGTGAGTCAAAAATTTATTTATAGTTTTAACTCATCTTTTATGATAATCACCAGTGTAGTCACAAATCCAGGAAAGCCATAGAATATGGGCAGCCTGCTTTTCTAAAACAAAGGTTGTCATTATCTACAACTCATTGGTTTGATAAGTTCTATAAATCTAGAGACCTTACTGATAACCAAGATTTCACACCTCACATCTTTGTGGTTTCTTTCCTCAGGAAAAGTCAACTCTATAGTTAATTAGTTGGACATAAAGTACATATTTTCTTCTTAGTGAAAAACAGTGAAAAGCCCTATTTCCCTGGCAAGCCTTGGTAGAGAAAGAAAAAAAAGCTGCTTTCTAAGGAAGCCAGAGATATATTCCATGTCGAAGAGCTGCCATCCCTTGGCTAATTTAAATGAGAGGTGGTTTCTCTGGCAAAGCTGGTGAGAAACCAACAGTGTGCTCACGTCTAAAACTTGTTGTTTTTTTAAATTAACCGAAAGCAAGTAGACTATCAGTCTTTCTTGAGGTGCCCGCCCCCCTCTGGATAACAACAGGACATCACTATTAGTAATGGTGTATTCATTTTCCCTAAATCTCAATATTGGGAATATGAGTTATTTAGTTATGAGTATTGCTGACAACATGATTAGCTAGTAAGAATTAAAGTAAATCAATAATATTGCTCTGCTGAGAATATCAAATATACCTCAGAGAAGAATTTTCATTTGAAGCATTTTAAAAGTATATAATCCATGATACTTTAAGTATAATTACATATAGAAATGATATCTCTGCATTTTATAATAATACTTTCCATAATAGCATTTAAAGTTAGTTTGAATATTCTCTGGGAAAAAATAAGCTGGGCATAAAACCATTGCTGTAGCAGAGAAATGGTTCTAAGAGGCAATAATAACTCTAATGATTAAATCAATAAGAACATTTTAGAGAGTTCATTGAACTTTCAGTGACTAGCACTTTTCCACATGCTACTATTACCCTTGAAACCCAAGTCTGGATGAAGGAGAACCCTTACACTTCCCTTAGATCTCACTGAGTCAGATGATGGGAAGTAACTTCAGCCAAGCTGGATTAAAATGGATCGAGCTATAACATATCATCACAACCAAAATCTCATTTCTGAATATTGACTTCCTGTTACTAGACATTATGAAATAAATATATCATATATAGCATCTGTTAATATAAGAGATAATTTTTAAAGTGGAAGTCTTTTTTAAATGCAATTTCAGTTAATAGATAACATTAACTCTCAATCCACTACACACTTTATTCTAAGGAAACATAATACAAAAAGAGTCATAATTATATAATAAAACAAGATATAATTCTAAAGAAACATCTAAAATGAAAAAGATACATATATGTACTTACATATTATGGAGATACTATATGATCAGTGTATATTATATGCTGTAAACCAAGTCATGAATATTTTTGACAATATTATTCATAATATTCCATATGCATGCTAGGTAAAATGTGAGAATAATAAGATAAATTCAAATACAGAAAAAAAATACTATTATGAATCTTAGTTCCTAGATCAATAACACTATTGGCAAGAATTTCATGAACTCTTTTTTAGAATTTTAAGCATTCATTTAAAGAATAGAGATATAATCTAATAAGCTGTTAAAAGTGTGGGTCAGAAGAAGCTATAAAGTTCAATGATTTTATTAACAAGAAATTGTGAGCCCTTAGAAGTATTATTAAGTAAACTTAAATGGCTAGAGTTCTCTATAGGTATACATTGCTTCTGCTCATGGCCTGGTACTTTTAACCTATTGTCCGCTAGAATTTGAGCTGCCACAACTAGCTGAGACTCAATTGCTCTGATGTAAGAATATATACTCTGTATAATTATAATTCATTTCAACATCAAATTAAGCTATAATATGCTATGTTTGGGGGATGCTGTAAGCAAAATTTTATCACAAAGATAAGACATGCTGAACTTACTTCTGTTTAATCCATTGTCAAGAACAGAGTTAGGAACATCAATTATTTTTGATGAGCAATGGGGAGTGCAAATGAAGTAATAAGATAGTGACAATCAAATTGGTTAATCTTGCTTGTAGACTTGATTGGGTTGAGAAATGCCTAGGAATTAGTAAAGCGCACTTCTCCTGTGTATATTATTATATTTCCAAAAACAATTAAGAGGGGAAGTCTCCCAGCACCATCTGACAAGCTGGACCTCTGAATACAATGAAACACAGGAGAAGCCAGTACCACAGGCCTCATTCTCTGCTTTCTGGATTGCCTAAGGGAGACAACTGTGCTCATCAATGCCCTTCCACCATGATGTTCTGCTTTGCCGTGGACAAGAAATGCTGGAATCAAATTGTTTTACATGGAAATTGCTGAAATCATGCATCAGAAACATCCTTACTCCTTCTGTTTATTTTCTTGGTCATTTTGTGACTAACAAAAAATCCGACTAATAACTTTACCTCTGAAACAATGTGGAATTTTTACAGAAATAAAAATTAATTTTCCAGCTTTGCTTTCTGCTTTCCAAAAGTCTGAGTTTTCACTTGTGGGTAGCATAAACTTAAGTCAAGGAAAACTGATTTCAAAGCATTATATGGTAGCTGCAAGGGAGAACTCAAATAGTGTAATTCCTTAGAAAGGCAAAGTCATAATTCAGTGAAACAAACAACAGGAAGTGAATACTTGAAAGGGATGGGGTGAAGTCAAGGGGAAAGGCGGAGAAGTGGGGATAAATGTAGCCAATAATTCAATGTATAGCCTACAAAATTAAAAAGAGTGAGGGAAGAGTTGGGTAGGAGATGGATGGGTGAAAATGGTAAAAAGTGTGATATTGAACAATATGTATTGTATTCATAAACTGCTTTGTTAATAGGCAGCTCCTTTGTACAATTACTTAAAAATAATAAAAATTGTTGTTTCCTTTGGAAAGGATAAATTAATATAATTATTATAGCTATTGATTCTGTATAGATGAAATATCAGTATTTTTCTATAAAATTATTTAATGAATGAAGTGATACATATATTGAATATGTTGACTTTTTGAAAAAAATAAACAATTTTATTTTATTAAATCTGTTCATTTGCTTACATGCTTTTTCATCTTTTCCTGTGATGCTAAAATTAATGAAATTTCGAAAGACAATGCAAGAGAGACAATGACTATGGAAAATGACTTCATCAAGCTCCCTCAGAGCAGTTACAGAAGCATAATAGGAGACATTATGAAGTATTGGCTTTTGTATATAGTAAATATAATTTACAAAGCAGCAAGGAGTAATTAGTATCAGATCACTGAAAGGCTAATGAAAAGTGCCATCAGCACAGATGTGGGCTGTTCTTTTTGAAGAAGATCAGAAAAATGGCAAGTTTTGACACTGGTTTACATGCACTGAAACTCATCCCAGACATGGTCAATCATGCTCTGAAATACAGAACAATCTAATCATTTTTATATTAAACAATTCAAACTCTATCATCTGTGTTTGACTCACATTCGGAAAGGCATTAGGCTGTGCTATCCATTCTTTGAAATTTAAAGGTATGTTTCACAAATTGTGCTGCAAGAAACATTAGCATGACAGCTATAATGAAACATAAGAAAATGGTAGAGTCACGCAGGGATGACAAAACAGAGACAAAACTGCCAAAGTAAATTGCAACTGCAAAATAAGTTGATTTGATATGCTGTTGAAAATAACACCCTACATTTTTGTTTTGAAATGATGGCCTCCAATAACTATTACAGGAGTTATTTGAAAACTTTTGTGATTTTTGTAGTCTAGTTAATGAGATTGTGCTGACTTAAAACATTGCCAATGGCTAAGAAATAAAAAAAAAGAAAGAAAATAATGCTTCTTTAGTATCTCTTGCTAAATGAATGTTTTTGCTTAATCAAGTAAAATTGAATCACAACACAAAGCAAAGGGAAGCAGAATTATCAAAGAAACTCTGAGGAAAGCATTTAAAAGAAATTAAGGAAGTATGAAAAAGGTAAAGCCAGTAATAAAAACTGTTGCTGGTTAAATGTTTATACATTTTAATAGCATCTTTTAGCTATGAAAAATATGAATAATAAAATTTCATAGACTAGGGTTATATAAATTTTATTAATATTAATTAATATTTGGAGGAAATTGAGGCAAAAATTTATTAGTCATTTTGAATATGGGATTAAAAATTATCTCTGATAGAATTATTTGAACTATTTTTTGTATGGATATATGCATATTATTCTTAGATAAATAGTTATTAGCTTTGTTTCACAAATAGAAAATAAAATATAATATTTCTTATTCTTATTAATCAGTAATATAAGAAACATTCATTTAATTATAATAAATTATTAATAACATCAATATTCATATGAAAGTAAGGTAAAGGAAAATATCTTGTAAAGGGTCATAATCAATGCATTAATCAAAAATACAGTTGTATTGCTTATAGTAATTTTATTGTATCCACACCCTAATTCTACTTATCAGTTAGTAGTCAGTTCGTACATAAGACATAAAAGTATCTATATAAATGGGATACTGTGATGTTTAATGTATGTATATATTATGTATTACTTGTCATGCTAAGTATAGTTATATTTTATCTCACTATTTTTTTTAAATTTCTTTGTGAAAAGCTTTTAAAATCCTTTCTCTAGCACTTTGAAATAGACTGTACATATTGATTTTCTGCAAGCTACCGTGCTGTCATGTCCTGGTTCTGAACTCTGCAGAGAGCACTGAGGACATTATTGAAACTGCATTGCCAATAAACTTTGGTTTTCTGACTGCACTATTTTCCCATAAATCCCAGGCATTCTCCCCAGTGAAATCCCAGCATGCAATCTCTATTTCCTTGCAAACTCGGGAGCAACTGGAATTTGGTAATTTTTGTAATGGAAAAGTTCCTTCAAATTGGAATGAACGTTTTTTTTTAGCATTGAGGTAATATGCATTTCAAATTAAGAGGTTCATTAGCAATGCTGCTATGGCAATGGATATTTCAATGCAGCCAGCACTCAAGACCTTAAGAGTTGTAATCCAGGAGCCACTTTGACCTCGTCCTAGGACATCTGGTGGACAATATCCTGTGAACTTAGTTTTCATAATATTTCAAGTGTGAAGTTCTCCCATAGAGCAACATTCTATCCTCTGTGCTTTTCTGTGAGCACCCTGCATACTTTATGTTTTATAATCAATTCTCCACACTGTCAAATACAGTGATTTTTTCCCTTATGCTACAGTTTATCTTGATACATTGAAACATATTTTACTTGTGACTTTCCATAACCTACTTCTGGAACTTTCTGATGGTATTGGGGGCCTTTTCCTTCCTACTTTAATGCTCATCTAGCACAGACAGCTGATATTGGTAGAGTATTTGCTATTGATTGAAATAGAAACATTTTAAAGGCATTTTGTGTTGTTTCCTAAAAATCCTCATAACGCAACTTCTCTGCTGCCTTCATAAATTAATTTTATATCTTGAATATTTCAGGCTAATAATATCTTCATGGAGTGTTGCTTCCATCATATGCACGGCTTTTTTTTTTATCCTTGTCAACATTCTTTCAATCTTGGCTCATGTATCTTCTCCTCCACAATTATGTTTGCTCTCTTCATATATTGCTGTTAACTTAATGTTTACGATCAGTTTAGAAATTTGAAAAAAAAACTCTCATGTGTTACTAATATATATTCCTAACCATTTATCACCTCTTCAAATTTTTGAAAAAGTAAGGATTTCACATGTTTTGAAATTATTCAGACTTAAATTTGATTCTTGATTTCTTTTTCAAAATTAATTTACTGTGCTGTTATTTTAGAGGTGATGAAGGATTACAATTACATGAGTCAGGTAATGAGTACATTTCCTTTCACACAGTGTCCTCTGTTCCCTCATTCTCTCAGTCCCTCAATCCCTTCTCCACCCACGAGTTGTATAGCTCACTTTGATCAATGACCCGTGAGCTCCACTGCTGTATTTTTTTCTGTCGAGGTTTGTGCCCTCCACTCCCTGCTTCGGAAGATACACACATGGTTAAGCCATAGGTAAGGTAAGGAAGACAGAATCATTAAAAACTAAAACTTTTAAAACAAAGTCTTCTGTTTGCATATCTTAGTGTTCATAACTCTATATAAATATGAAATGGCATCTAGGCATTGCACTAGTTTGTTTCCCTCTAAGAGAATACTTCTTTGGTCTCACTGTATGTGAATATCTAGAATCCTGTATACTTAGTCATAACCTAGTGCATTTTATATCTAACTTCTGCATGTCAGAAAGATCATGTAGCCTTGGGAAGTATTGCCATTTTCACAATGTTGATCCTTCCAATCTAGGAGCATGGGAGGTTTCCCACTTTCTAAGTTCTGTTTTGATTTCCTTTTTCAGGTTTTTAAAGTTTTCATCATAGAGGTTTTCACTTCTTTGGTTAAGTTAATTCCTAGGTATTTTAGTTTTTGTGGGACTATTATGAATGGAGTTGCTTTCCTGATGTCAGCCGGGCTCTTCTCATTGTTGGCATACAGAAAAAGCTATTGATTTCTGAGGGTTAATTTTTTCCCAGTGTTTATTGTATGCTCTAAATTTATAACTAAGTATGTGTTTTATTGATTTTTAATTCTTTTTTTATTGTGAAAATATCGTACATAGGAGTTACAATTACATGGGCAAGATAACGAGTTCATTTCTTATCAAGCATTGTTACCTCCTCTTTGTTTCCCCATACCATCCCTTCCCATACTCC
>NW_012267237.1:15589964-15625675 GCF_000151885.1 Dipodomys ordii | reverse complement strand
CCCCCCCCCCGACCAAAGTTGTAAAATTCATTTTTTGACATAACGACTTGTACATCTCATTGTTAAACCATTGTTTTTGCCCTTCTCCTCCACAAGTTATGCCAACATCAAAAACAGTGAAAGCAGGGGTTATATCGTGGGGGAGGGACATACAAAGCAACAAAGAAATCATCTTATAAATATGTTAGAAACAATTGTATGAAAGAAAAAAAAAACATTTGAATACTTATCTTGAGGTTCATTCCCCTAACATCAACTTATCTGACCTTTTCTGCTTGACTTGGACATATACTAGTTATTGCAAATAAGGTAAACCATAGGACCTATGTTTCTTTGGGCCTGGCTTACTTCACTTAATATAATTTTATACCCTGCTATTTTGTGAAAGTTTTGAATCAGCTCTAGTAATTGGCAGTGGATTCTTTAAATACAAGATCATGTGATCTGCAGAGTTTAACTTCATCTTTCCCTATTTGGAACCCTTTTATGCTTGCATCTTGTCTTACTGCTGTAGCTAGATGCCCCGCAGTAGAAGAATGGATCAAGAAAATGTGGTATATATACACAATGGAATTCTATGCCTCCATCAGAAAGCATGACATTGGCCCATTTGTTAGGAAATGGAAAGACTTGGAAACAATTATATTAAGTGAAGTAAGCCAGGCCCAAGGAAACATAGGTCCCATGGTTTCCCTTATTTTCAATAACTAGTATAGGTCTGAGTCAAGCAGAAAAGGTCAGATAAGATGATGTTAGGCAAAATGAACCCCAAGATAAGGAAACATGTGTTTTGTTTTGTTTTGTTTTCTTTCTTGCTATTGTTTCTAAAATATTTATAAGGTGATTTTTTTTGTTGCTTTGTATGTCCCTCCCACATGGTATAACCCCTGTTTTCACTGTATTTGATGTTGGTATAATTTGGGGAGGGGAAGGGAAAAAACAAATTGCTTAAATAGGGATACAGGTGGACCCATTGCAACAATGAAAACAAAACTTTACACTTTGGGTGGGGGGAAGAGTGTAATCGTGGAGATGGGAGAACAGGGATGGTAGGGGAAAAACAAAAGAGGAGGCAACAATGCTTGATAAAAAATGTACTCATTACCTTGCTCATGTAATTGTTATTCCTCTGTACAGTATTTTCACAATAAAAAAACTTAGTAAAAATAAAAAGAAGAAAGAGCATGTATCATTTGTCTTCCAGAGATTGGCTTACTGAACACAATTTGTTCTAGTTCCATTCATTCCACTGTGAATGCCATTTTTTTCATTCTAATTGATGTGTAAAAGTGGGTTGAATATAGATATCACATTTTTTTGGAAACACTTATCTATTGCAGTGCATCTGGGGTCTTTCCATATCTTGGCTTCTGTGAATAGTGTGCCAATGAACATGGATGTGCAAGTGCTATTAATGTGTGGATTCATATGGATTTTTACATTTTAATGTCATTTTCCTTTATAACATGAATTTACTGATATTTAAGTTGATTTTCAATTGCTGTAAGATGTATGACTTTTTTTCATTTTATATGTAGTTTTAGAAAAAAAAACCCACAAGTAATGACCAGGTGTGCTTGATTTCAGAATTCAGTTTTAGTTCTGTTCACTACCATTTCATGGTGAGTTGTTACAAATTATTAGCTGTCCCAGAATATTCATTTTAGGACTCCATAGCCAGGCAGAGTCCAACTGCTTCTTCTGAAATGCCAAGTACATATTAGCATCCAGGGCTTGACTCTGTTCCTCTTCACATAGTTCTTACAGTAATCTATGTTGTGATTAAAGTTGGTACAAGAAAGATAGCCAAACTTCCACTAATGGAGAGGCAAGTGCAGTGTCTGTGGCCCACTCTGGCCGCTTTTATTAACTCAAACCATTTTCTCTTGATCCGGTCCTCCTACTCTCCCAAATCCCTTCCCCTTCTACTTACAAATTCTACTCCTTGTTACCAAATCATTGTTTCCAAATTCTATTCAAGTATATGTCACACTTTTTAGAACACTATCCTCTCTCCTAGAAAATTAGTTAAGCAATATTTTCTTATACTTATGAAATGAAAGTGTCTTCTAAGAGAATAAAATGGAATTTGTGAAATACATTTATATTATTCAGCTGCATAAACAGAAACTAATAAACTTAATTAATAAACTTAACTTTCATATTTATTTGGATTAGCTAATTATTTAATATCAGTGCAGTTCAAGGAGCATTTCTAATAGAAAATTAGCAAAGCATGATGTTCACATTAAAAAGTTACAAATGATATATATTTTATATTAAATTTATTAAAAATAATATTAGTGGAAAGGACTTTAAATCTAGACAATCCTTTAACTAGATTTATTTGACCATTTACTTCAACTACAGAAGAAATTCATGACATTAAATTATTTTCAACAACACAAAGGAACACAGTTGATATATTTAAGAACTTTTATAACAAAATTAAATATGAATGGATAGATGATTAATCTTAATGTTTAATTGTTTCTCTGTTTTTATCCTTAATACTGTTTGGGAACAATGGTTCCATAAATTTTGTTAATAGTAAATTACATTAGATTATAAGCTATCTATCAATGATAACTAAACTATATCAGCTGCAATCTTTATATGATATACCTGTATACAGGCAATCCGCAACTCTTCACTGTATATATTTCCTTAAGACATGCTTTATAGTCATGTAATGTAGTTTCACTTTCTTGGGAAAACAATAGTGTACTTTGTTGCAGAAGTGATGCAGTTACGGTACTGACACTAGATGGCATTACTGCGTAATCAGAGGATTCAAAGGCTAATGCAGATGCCGCTCAGTTTTCCTCAGCTCTATCATGAATTCAGAAACAAATGTGTTGCAGCTGGGCAAGGTTATACATAGGCTTTTACTAATCAGATTATGTGAAAAAACCAATTGCATATAATCTTACTTCCAATTTGGTATTATTAAAAGAGAATTATTTTGCTAAATTTATAAAATTGTGAGAGTAGATGTCTGCTACTAAAAGCAAAATTTTTATTTACTTTCTTAATCTATGATATGCATGCAAAGATTTTTACCTAAATACATAGTGTAGTTGATAATGATATTTAATTGATAACTAAAACTAAATTTTCATAGTTATTTTAGATAAAACAGAGCCTATGATTTATTCACTGAGAAAATAATCCCAGTACCAAAAATTTTATCTTTTAGTTTAATATTATTATTTTAAATGGGTAAGCATAGTATAAGAGCCTTTTAAAGTCATTGGCAGCCCCTGATATCCACATAGAAGCTTTCATGGGATCCCTGAGTATATCAAAGCTAGAATATGCACTATTCATTTTGTAACATGTACATCTGTTTCTAAAATGAACTTATATTCTATATACATTGTCCTTTCCTGATAACTTATAAATTCTTCATAGAATGCAATTGTTACACAGATAGTTATTAAAATATATTATTTTAGAAATATGCAGATTCTGCTCAAATTCAACTTTTAAGCGTGTCTTTTAGGAGATTAAGTTATAGAACTCACATGCAAATATAGTCTGTGCATAATAATAATGTTTGAAGTATGGCTCAAGTGATTGAGCACTAGCTCAGAAAACAAGTTTTAAGGTCAACATAAATAAAAAACATAGATAAATAAATAAAAATAATTGAAACATTAAATAACATGACTTGTTTTGCCAGTTATATTAGTATGACAATTGGATTGTGGTTAAATACAAACAGAAAAACTTCTATATAATTCGACTATATTAGTTAAACATGATATATAAGAGATATATTTTTATGATAACTGAGTATTCCAGCTCTTTGGTATTTTCTTGGTGTGTATGTGTGCAAAAAAGATGTAAAATATATGAAAAATTATTTAATCCAGTTCTTGAGTTTATCTTAGTGAACATTCACTGCATTATAATTTAAAGCATTTTTTGATCATGAAAGCATTTCGTGTCTACATTTAAATTTCAAAATGTTTTTGGTAGATCTACTATCACATCAGTACAGGACTAATATTCCTATTAAATAAAAATAAATAACTGTTGATACAGCAAATAAATCTGGAGTTCTAACATACATATTGGTCGTATCATTTTTCAGTGATACATTTTCAGTGTTCACTATGAGAGAAAAATATGCTGTTTGTAACACATAGCTAGAGTAGTTATAGTTAAGTATTCCTTGTGTGTATTTTTTAAAACCATATCCAATCAATCATTTAAAAACTTTAAAAAATAAATGACACTTAGTATAGGCATATGTGACAGAAAACATATTTAATGACTCAAAGCTACATTGTCTGTCATGTCAGGAGTGTACATCTTAGAGTTCATTACCAGCCCTGTATGACCTGACATACATTCTAATGCACTGCATGCCCTAAGGTATTTGCTGGCAGGGTGCAGGGAGACTTTGTCCTGGTAAAATGACAAACAAGGCAGATTGGTGTATAATTTGCTTTAGGTGACCTCTCAGTTTTTCCAATTACTCATTATCTGATTGCAAGTATGCTCTAAGTGGGCCACAAAATAACAATACATAAATAAATAAATAAACAAATACACTGAAGCTTTATGGAATTATACTATTTCAAAATGTTTTAATACAATTTAGTGCAAAGAAGCAAATACAGGGGAAGAAAGTTCAATATTATAAATAAGTCCAAGCAGTAATAACTTTCATAGTTACATATGCTTGTTGGATATTTGTACACTTGATATTACTTATTTTTTTGTTGTAAAGATGTTGTACAGAAGGGTTACACTTACATGATTAAGACAATAAATACATTACTTGTCCAGCATTGTTACCCCTTCCCTTCCTTGTTTTTGTCCCACTATCCCTACCTTCCCTTACCTCCCAAACTCTTCCCCACCCTACCCCTGCCCGAAGTTGTAAAGTTCGTTTCCAATACACTATACTGTGGGCATCATTGTTGCAATGGGTCATCCTGTCTCCTTGTTTCACTGTTTTGTTATCCCCCTTCCCCTCCAAATGTATATACAAGATACAGGGGACTAAAATCAAGTACACTGACAACAGGGGATATATCATAGGGAGAAGAGCATACATAGGAAACAAAAAAAATCACATAGTATATTTAAAACAACCACAACAAAGATTGACTTCTTGTGCTCATATCTTGGGGTTCATTAAACTTAGCATCATCTTAAATCATCATATGTACATAGCTTTTGAGCTTTTCAGATCATCTGATAAGATTACCCTGTACTTATAGTAATTACTGCAAATAAGGGAAACCATGGCACCTAAATTTCTTTGGGACTGTCTTACTTCACTTAATATGATTTTTTCCAAGTTTTTCCATTTTCTAACAAATGGGGTGGTGTCTTTCTTTTTGATGGAAGCATAGAATTCTGTGTGTGTGTGTGTGTGTGTGTGTGTGTGCGCTCACGCGCATGTATTTATATTTTTGATCCACTCACCTACTGAGGGGCATCTTGATTGGTTCCATATCCTAGCTATGGTGAATAATGCTGTAATAAACATTGTTGTAGCTTTAGTATGGCCTTGATATTACCTAATTTTATACCATGATAAACATTGAAGTCTTCGTTAATCTAAATAATTTTGCATGTGTTAATTCCTAAAATGCTTAATATTTCATTTTTGCTTTCTGAATATCCCCTCTTTAAATATGTAAGAAGTCATAATTTTCAATCCCACAGAGATACTTCTGTGAGAGAGTTAAAGTAGTAATATTTAACCAAATTGAGATGGCATATTATCCAGTCAGGAATCAAATACTGTCATACTGTCATTCTATCATATTGGTCTTTATTAGGTTTGGAAATCATATGTAGTTACTTTTTTTCTCAGCAGGTTGCTCCTGAATTTTAAATTTCTTGTTGATAAATACTGACATATATTATTGAGAATGAATTTATAATATCCATGGTAGTGGCAAATGTGGAATTCTTATACTTCTCTCAAGCTTGGTGTATTGATTACAGGGCAACTGTGATATTTTCATTAGTTGCATCAGACATGAAATTTGATAACATCAAAATTGAAAACCCAAATAGCTTCATAAAAATCATGTTTTCTGCACTAATAAGACTAGCCTGATTTTCTAGTTAGTATTTATTAAACTCTCAAGCTGATTCTGTCAAGCTGGTCTTGTAAGAACAATATATTTTTTCAACTTCAATTGTATTTTTGCCTATGGAACATATTATTCTACAAAGCAAAGAGTAAACAAATTCTATTAATATTCAGCAAGGTACTATTCAGTGAAATAAAATTATGATTTGATTGTAACAAGAAAAACTCTAAACAGAACTTATAAATCAGTACTATTGGCAGTTGAAAAAGACACATTGCCTAGATTACTGTTAGCAACCAAGGAAATAAATGATCATTTTAGTGGTTTTTGAAGCACTTGGAAGACTAACTGAAGATAGCTTTGGGAAATTGCTGATGGGAATTCATCATAATGGAGGCCTGAATTATATAAACAGCATTTATTTCCCTGACTCGATAACTCTGAGGGAATAAAGATTGAGTGAAAAAGATTATAGAAGTAAAATGCTGAAACAGCATAAATGAAGATTTAGAGTCTTCATATGAAAGAAGTAAGTACCAGAGAAGTTTAGGTAGCAGCATTCTGAGTTTTAAGATCTGGAGAATATGAAGATCCCCAGAAAAAAGGTCACATGATTCTATGTAAAAATGAAGAGAATCCAGAAAGATGACAAAACTAGGACATCTACTTGTCTTCGAAACTGAGATGTGGATGAACTGAAATGTGGACCTGCAAGCAAAACCTTAACATCAAGCGGTTTTCTGAAATTCAAATACAACTTGTTGTATTTATTCAGATGCCTTCAGACTCAATTAAGAAAACCGCAAAGATAGAAGTAATTGGTGAGCAATATAATAAACATTAGGGTTACTATTGATAAAATATATGCTATTACTGGAAAAATTATCAATTTAAGAAGATAGACATAAACACTTAAACAGTACTAAATGGCACAAAAAGTTATATCTCAGTAAGAACTCATTTAAGTCTTTAACCAAAAGATCAATCTAAAGTATTTAAGAATAATTTCTCTAGAACTTGAATTAATAATAAATTAATAAAGAATTTGCAATCAAAGAACAAATTCAACAGACTAACCAAAGTTACCATTGCAGTAGACTACAAAAAGGAAAAAAAATACGTTTATATGTAAGGAAAAAACTAATATTTCTTATAATTGTGAATAATACATTTGAAAAGAGAAGAATGACCACTAAACTAATCACTGGGGACAATGACTATTGTTTTACTCATAAAGAATAGTTTATCTAAAGTCCAGTGAGCAAGGTGATTTTTGTTTTCAGTCCTGATAGAAATGATGACAAATACCTGGGCACCGGTGGCTCACGCCAGTAATCCTAGCTACTCAGGAGGCTGAGATCTGAGGATCTTGGTTCAAAGCACTGTAGCTCAAGAGGTAGCATGCTTGCCTGGAGCTAAAGAGCTGAGGGATAGTGCCCAAGCCCAGAGTTCAAGCCCTGACAGACAAAAAAAAAATGATAATGACAAATAATTCCAACAGAGACATTCTCCAAAAAACAAAAAAACAAAAAAAACTAGATGAAAGTGTATGGCATAAGAAATATTTGATTTTGGGCCCAGGATATAAAAAAATAGAACACTATGAAGAATTATTGTATACATCTAGGATAGGAAAACCAAATTGTATATGCTGATCTTCATAATCTAATCTAACTCTTTTTGTTGGATCTAAGAAAGCTTCAATATTGAACTCATTATCCAAAAGAAATAGAAAAGAAGTGGAAAACAAAGTTGCACAAATTTCCATTTCCTTCAAGTATCTTTTAGAGCCCCTGGCTGAATGTTTAGTTCTTCTATACAGGCTGAGAAGTTAAAAACAAGGTGTGTGCGGGAGAGGGAGGAGGCAGGAGACAAAAATAAAAGCAAAGAATTTATGTGCAATGATGCCCTCTAGCATAGCACTAGGTTAAAAATGAGTATGGTTTCTATCATAGGAAGGTATATTCAACATGTACATTTCCAGACTGTATTGGTTTCTTAAACCCTTAGAGTTTCAGGAAACATGTTTGAAAATTCTGCTAAAATCTCTGAATAAAAGGGTCTTGTAGTCCTACATGAATTTTTCTAATTTGGAAGTAAAAAAGAGGCCCATCAATAGATTATCAATTCAAGAAAAGTAAAAAAAAAATGTATCATGCATAGTTAGTAACAGACATTAAAAAAGTTTTACATACAGCCAGAAGAAAGCCAAATACTATAAAGAAATGCCAGAGATAACCATCATAAGAAATAAAAATGGTAAGAGATATAAAGATGTGCTACAGTTGAACACAAAGATGAGAGAAAAATATCTATCAAAATTATTCTCAATCATGTGGAATTTTAATAGCTGAAATGATTACAAACCAGGTTTAATGGAAAATAAGACACCATGTCTTAAATATAAAAATTATAAACTTGGGCTGGGAAGGTGGCTCAGTGGTAGAACGCTTGCCTTCCATGCATGAGGCCCTGGGTTCGATTCCTCAGCACCACATAAGCAGAAAAAAAAAGCCGGGGGGGCTGGGAAGGTGGCTCAGTGATAGAGCGGTTGCCTTGCATGCTTGAGACCCTGGGTTCGATTCCTCAGCACCATATAAGCAAAAAGAAAACAGCCGGAAGTGGTGCTGTGGCTCAAGTGGTACAGTGCTAGCCTTGAGCCAAAGAGCTGAGGGACAGCGCCCAGGCCCAGAGTTCAGGCCCCACGACTGGACCTCCCAAAAAAAAAAGCCGGAAGTGACCCTGTGGCTCAAGTGGTAGAGCACTAGCCTTGAGCTGAAGAGCTGAGGGACAGCGCCCAGGCCCAGAGCTCAGGCCCCAGGACTGGACCAAAAAAAAAAAATTATAAACTAAGAAAAATATTCTACCTGAATCACAGAGAAAAGGGAATAGTAGTAGTAATAACAATAACAAAAAATAGAGGCTCAGCAGCATGGACAGACATGGAAGAAGCCCATTGTTGCTGGATTTTTTTTTTTTTTGTCAGTCGTGGGGTTTGAACTCTGGGCCTGGGTGCTCTCCCTCAGCTCTTCAGCTCAAGGCCAGCACTCCACCACTTGAGCCACAGAGCCACTTCTGGCTTTATTCTGCTTAGGTGGTGCTGAGGAATTGAACCCAGGACCTCATTCATGTCAAGCAAGCATTCTCCCACTGAGCCAACCTCCCAGTCCTTGTTGATGGATTTTTAATAAAAGAATTGTGAATGAAATAAAGTTCTTTAATAAAAGAATTTAAATGAAAGGAGATACATTGATCAAAGAAGCTGAAATCAGTGGGAGAGAAGTTAAAAATGAAACAGTAGCAAAAACTGTAAAATTATAGATGGTTATTTGGAAAGATCAATAAAATTAACTGATAAGTACACAGATTATGGTTATTTGGAAAAATCAATAATATTAACCCATCACTATACAGATTATCTCAGGAAGAAGAAAGTTTATAAATGTCAGAAATAGGAGAGTGGATGTCAGTACCCAAGCTGCTGGTGTTCAAAAAAAATTATTGGCATAATATGAAGCTTTTCTGCTGATAAATTGGAATACTTAAACACAATATTTTAATACAATGTTTAAAGACAATAAATTTAATGAAATTGTGACATAAAATTCTAAATTGATTTTAACAATGCAATTTAAGATGCAAAATATTTAATTAAATATTTTAAAAAGAAACTATTAATTAACTAAATCCTCCAGAAAAATTTAAAATGTAAGCCGGGCACATGTGGCTCACTCCTGTAATCCTAGCTACTTAGGAGGCTGAGATCTGAGGATCATGGTTCAAAGCCAGCCCTGGCAGAAAGTCCATGAGGCTCTTATATCCAATAAACCACTAGAAAACCAGAAGTGGCACTGTGGCTCAAGTGGTAGAGGGCTAGTCTTGAGCTGAAGAGTTAAGGGACAGCGCCTAGGCCTAGAGTTCAAGATCCACGACCACCACCACAACCACCACTACCAACACCAAAAACAATTAAATTGTAAAAGCCAGAAAGCCTTTCAGGAAACACACACACACACACACTTATACATGCATATGTAACAAAACTAATGTGATTAGATATTCAATGATATTAAGTTTAGTTGAATTCCCAAAAGCAGCACGAAAATGTCTATATGGATGCACATATACATTCAAGCACACACATACACACATAAAGTACACATTAACCATAACAGGTTGAAAGTCTATTTCAAGTGTTAGCAGGCCCAGGATGCAATTTAAATTCCAAAAACTTTCAGATAGTGTTATATAATATATATATAATTATTTTGGGAAATAATTGTTATATACAAGTACAGAATTACTAAAAGATGCATATTTGAAGAAATTAGAGTTCTTGGCAAAGACTATATATATATATATATAAACAAATAAAGGATAACTATAACACTTATGAGATTAATCAGGGTATATGATTTATTTTTCAGGTTTAAAACAAGTAGTTCTACCAAAAAGTGATTGGAATGTATTTGAAGTCCTAGTAAATGGGCCAAAAGAATCATTGAGATATTTTTGATGAAGATACAAAAAAAAATTGTTTGCTGCCTTTAACGAAACAAACTGTAGTTTCCTACAATTCTGAAAAGAAATTGGACAACTACCTTATCATCTATTATTGGACAAGAGTCTTGAAAAGGAAAAGGGAGATTAGAGTTTAGAGATGATTAGAAGCTATTTACTTCCATCTGTGTTGGGAACAAAGGTGGAGGCAGAGAGGTAGAGATGAGAAAATCAAGCACAGGAAAATTGTGACTCTAAATCCATCCGTGGCTGCTTGAGCTTTCTGTGTAGGATATTCCCCTTGAAATCCATGTGAAGTTATATATCTATTTACAAAAATTCACTTTCAACAATCACTGCTGGAGGAGGCATCTTTATATAACAACCACTAGTCACCAAATTGCTTAGGAAGGACAAGAAGCATTAGTAAATTAAAGATTATAAGCACTATGTATTGTATGAGTGGTTATATATAAAACAAAACAAAAAACAAAAACAATAAGACCCCTAAAACAGTGTTTGCCCACTTTCAAGTAAATGTGGTCCACTGTATAGGTATGTGTGACAGAATTAATGTGGATAGCAAAGAATAAAACTGAGTACTGAATGGAAAGTTCTTTGAGTGTTGCCATCATGAGGATTAAGTGTGATGTCTGCATGTAAGTTCAACTTTCTCCTATTTACTAATACTAATTGATAGCAAGAGTAATAAAAACGTAACAGTTAAAATGTACTGACTTTCTCCTACAGACATTGCTTTATGTTTTATCTAATCTGTTTGTAAAGATTTAATGAGGAGAAATAATTATGGGTATAAAATGGCAAATTAATTCTGGCCATAAAATAACTTTAATATACACTATAGTTAATTTAAACTGTAATGGGTTTTATTACATTGCTGATTTTTATTGTCTTAAGTCTGGCCTTCTTGGCAGTGATTTCTTATTTTTATAAGCTCATTCTAATTCATTTGACTGATTTATTTATGCATTACAAAAATACCCTTCATTTTCTCATACCAGGCATACATGAGGAAATAATTGCTGAATGTGGTCAGTTAAAACATATAAACGGCATTAAAAATTCCCAAGTGACTGTTTCAACACCTATGTTAAAAGAAAATAAATACATATTGTTATTTATAATTATTAAAATATTATGTCCTCCATTTAAATTCATGTCCAGTATTTAAGTGGGAATACAGAGTTGCATATTTCATATCAGTTCTCTGGCTTGAACTGAGGGCTGCATACTCTCAATTTGCTTACTTTCAACTGGTATTCTATCACTTGAGTAATGACTCTAGCCTAACATTTTTTGATTGTGAAGATACTGGACAAAGAGGTGACAGTAACATGAGCAAGCTAATGAGCCAATTTCCTATCGAGCATTGTTATCCCTCGTTGATTTTTCCCCTACCATCCCTTTCCACCACATCACCCAAACTCCTCCTTTCCCTCCCCCCAAAAGTTGTAAAGTTTGTTTTCAATATGGTCTCTTGTACATCTCATTGCTTCAATGGATCAAAATCTACCCTTATTTCAGCATTTTGTTATTTCCCTTCCCCTCTCCAGATTAGAAATATATATGGAGAAGAATCAGGACACCGGAATCAAATACAGTGACAACAAGGATTGTACCATGGGAGAAAAACATACAAAGAAAAAAATCACATAGTACATTATGAGTACTTTAAAAAGAACAACAAGAAAGATAAAATATCTTGTGTCCCTCTCTTGGGATTCATTTTGCTAACCATCAAATTATAAGGTCATATGTACATAGATTTTGATCTCTTCTTGTCTTAAACATATACTAGTTATTGCAAATAAGGGAAACCATGGGACCTATGTTTCTTTGGGCCTGACTTGCTTCACTTAATATAATTTTTTCCAAGTCTAACCATTTCCTAACAAATGGGGCAGTGTCATTCTTTCTGATGGAGGCATAGAATTCATATATACATATATATCACATTTTCTTGATCCATTCATCTACTGAGGGGCATCTGAGTTGGTTCCATATCTTAACTATGGTGAATAATGCTGGGATGAACATAGTTGTGCTGGTAGCTTTAGTATGGCCATGTTTGTGATCATTTGGGTAAATGCTCAAAAGTGGGATTGCTGGGTCATAGGGGAGCTCTATGTGGAGTCTTTTGAGGAACCTCCATACTACTTTCCAAAGTTGTTGAACAAGTTTACACTCTCACCAACAATGCAGCAGTGTTCCCTTCTGTCTACATCCCCTCCAGCATCTGTAGTTATTAGATTTCTTGAATATAGATAGCTAACTGGGGTGAGGTGGAATCTCAATGTTGTTTGGATTTGCATTTCTTTTATGGCTAGAGAAGTAGAGAATTTCTTCATCTATCTATTGGCCATTCCTCCTTTTCAGAGAAGTCTCTCTTTAAGTCTCTAGCCCACTTATTAGTCGGGTGGTTGCTTCTTTGAAGATTTGTTGTTGGGGGATTTAATTTTTTGAGTTCTAAGCATATTTTAGATATGAGACCCTTGTTCATTGTATGGCTAGTGAAGATCTTCTCCCAATGCATAGGCTTTCTATTGATTTTGCTAGCTATGTCCTTTGCCATGAAGAAGCTCTGCAGTTTAATGCAATTCCATCTGTCCAAGCTTTCTTTGATTTGTTGTGATTCTGGATCTTTATTAAGAAAATTTCAGCCTGTTCCAAGGAGACCTAAGTTTTCTCCTATTCCTCCCTCTAATGTTTTCAGGATGTTTACTTTGATTTTGAGGTCTTTGATCCATTTGGAATTGATTCTGGTTCAGGGTGATAAATATGGATCTAGCTTTAGTTTTCTACAGGTGTTTAACCAATTTTGTCAGCACCATTTACTGAAGAGGTTGTCTTTATTCCATTCTAATTTTAGCTACCTTATTGAAGAATAGTTCTGTGTCTTCTGGGTCTTTTCTATTTCCATGCTTGATATAGGTCTGTTAAGTTGGTTAACTCATCTTGGTTTAGTTTGGGCAAATCAGTATTTGCTAGAAATTCATCTATTTCTTCCAGATTCTCAAGATTATTAGCATAAAGGTTTAAGATGTATTCCTTTATAATTTTCTGAATCTTGTTTCTGTGGTGATGTTACCATTCTTGACTCTGAGTTTGTTTATATGGATGTGTTCACTTTTTTTTCTAATAATATTTGCTAAGGGTCTGTGAATTTTGTTAATTTTTTCAAAGAGCCAACTCTTTTCTTTGTTGATTCATTCCATTTTTTACTCTAATTCATTTAATTCTGATTTAATTTTACTTATTTCTTTCCATCTATTGGATTGGGGTTTAGCTTGTTTCTCTTTTTCAAGGAGCTTCAGGTGCCTCATTAAATTGTTGGTTTCTGATCTCTCTAATATTTTGATGTAGGAATTTAGAGCTATAAACTTGCCTCTAGCACTGCCTTTGCTGTGTCCCAGAGGAGCTGGTGATCTGTGTGTTCATTTTTGTTAAGTATTATGAACATTTCAATTTCCTTTCTAATCTCTGTTATGACCCACTGGTGGTTCAAGTGTGTTGTTCAACCTCCATGTGTTACAGAGTTTTCCTTGGTGGCTTTTGGTGTTGAGTTCTAATTTTATTCCCTTGTGCTCTGAGAGGATGTTTCTGAATTTGGAAAAATTTGCTTGGTGACCTAAAATATGGTTTATTTTGGAGAATGTTCCATGTGCTGCTGAGAAGAAAGTGTATTTTGATGTTGCTGGGTGAAATATTTGGTAGATGTCTGTTAAGTCTAGTTGATCTATGCAGTTGTTTAGATCTGAGGATTCTCTGTTTAGTTTTTGCTGGGTTGATGTATCCAGTGGGGCAATTAAGGTTTCTGTATCTATAAGTAATTTTAGGGAAAGTAGTGTTTCTTGGATAAATTTGGGTTCTCTGTTATTTGGTGAATAGGTATTTAGAATTGTAGTATCCTCCTGAAGGAGAGATCCCTTAATTAAAATGTAATGACCTCTTTATCTCATCTTGATAATTGTAATTTGAAGTCTATTTTATCTGATAGTAGGGTTGCAACTCCCACCTGTTTATGGGGGCCATTTCCTTTGTAGATTTCATTCCAGCTTTTCACTTCAGAATATATATATATATATTTTTTTTTCTGGGCAAGGTGTGCCTCTTGACAGCAGATAGACGGATTTTGCTTTTTGATCCAACTAGATAGATGTTGCTTAATTTGAAAGTTAAGTCCATTATAATTGAGAGTTAGGACTGAGAAGTGTTTGGTAGCTCCTGCCATGTTATTCACTTTCTTGTGGGCTGTGCCAACTGGGCTCTTCCTATGCATCTTGGCTTCTCTGTTTGCGGGATGTTTGTTGGCCTTTATTGTTCTCTTGTTGCTTTTCTATGTGTAGGACATCTTTAAGTATCTTTTGTAAGCCGGGCGCTGGTGGCTCACGCTTATGAGCCTAGCTACTCAGGAGGCTGAGCTCTGAGGATCACAGTTCAAAGCCAGCCCGGGCAGGAAAGACTGTGAGACTCCTATCTCCAATAAACCACCCGAAAACTGGAAGTGGTGCTGTAGCTCAAGTGGTAGCGCGCTCACCTTGAGCTGAAGAGCTAAAGGACAGTGCCCAGGCCCAGAGTTCAAGCCCCATGACCCACAAAAAAAAATATATCTTTTGTAGGGATGGTTTGGTGCAGATATATTGTTTCAATTTTTCTTTGCTGTGGCAGGATTTTATTTGACCGTCTGTTATGAAGGAGAGTTTAGGTGAGTATGGTATTCTTGGTTGATAGTTGTTTGTCTTTGGGGTGTGGCATACATCATTCAAGCATCTTCTTGCTTTGTCTCTGCTGAGAAATCTGAAGTTATTCTAATTGATTTATAAGTGATGAATATTTTCTCTGTGACAACTTTAAGGATCCTTAACTTTGTATGAATTGATCCTGTGCGGATTACAATGTGATAGTTGGATGTCCTGTTCTGGTCTGGTCGAATTGGGATTGTAAAGGCTTCTTGTATTTGAATAGGCCTATCTTTTTGCATGTTTGGGAAATGCTCTGCTAGGATCCTGTTAAATAAATTCTTAGACTATTAACTTCTACTCCTCTACACACATTATCCTCAAATTAGGCCTTCTAATGGTGATTTTTAGATGTTCCCTAGATCTATCATATTTGTTGGCTATCTGTTGAATAGTTGTCTGTTCCTTCTTGGCTGTCTTCAATCCCAGAGATTTGATCTTCTGCATAGTCTAACCTACTGTGAAAGCTTTCTACTTTGTTTATTTCTTTTCCTTCTAATTGGTCAGCTTTGATGGCTTCACATTCTTTCTTGGAGCTTTGTTTTAGATCTTGTATGGCCTTCTTTACTTCCTTAATTTCCCTTTTCAGTGCTCATTCTCACAACCCTAAGTTGATTGATTATGGTTTCCTTCTACTCCCTTTCCTTCTGTTGGGCTTAATTCAGCATTCCCTTTTTGGCCTCTGTGGATTCCTCCAGGCATTCCATGAATGCCTCCATTAATCTTTCTGTATTCTAATCCCACTCATGCAATTCCTCTATTAATCTTAGATTAGCCTCATGCTTGAAATATTCCTAAATTAATCTTTGGTTAGCTTCATCATGCTCATACATTTCCCTATCCCCCTCACCCATTTCCCTAACACACTCACACTGAGACTTTTGCAGGCTTTCAAAATTTCATTCAGCATGTTTACCAGTAGTGCTTGTAGAGCATTTTGGAAACTCTCCTCTGGGTGATTCGTTGACTGCTCTGTTGCCTGATTGTCATGAGCGAGAGTTGAAAGACCTGGACTTGCTATTTTTCTTGTGTTTCTGTTTGTTCTGCCCATTTGGGAATGATAGCCATACCAATTTTGAGCTAGAACATTATTTTCAGGAAGGCATCGACCAGAGCCCTGCAGTTGCACAGATTGTTTGATCTAGTCAAAATGGGTACAGACACAATCTAGTTCAACAGATAAAATCTAGTTCAACAACAAACAGCTAGGGATCAATGGACTAAAAAAAATCAAAGAAGGAGTCAGCAGACCAGCAATGAATAGGTTTAGGGAGAATTGTGAGGAGGAAATAAGATTGGACGAATGTAGGGAGGGAAAGAGTGAGAGCAATTCAGAGAAAAGGCAGTCATAGCAGGAAAGGAGAAGAGAGATAAAGAAAAAGGAAAAGTTAAAATGAAATACTTAAAACTTGTTTAAGTATAAAGAAATAATTCTATAATTAGTAGAATTAAGGCTAGGAGTTTGTGAATTGAGTAATCAATATCTGAATTAAGTAAGCACACAATAAAGGATAATGTCTACTAATTGAAGTCATATATATATCTGGGGATGAACAGAACAGCAATTAAGTAAGGCAAAAAAAAAGGATCAAAAGGGGAAAAGAGTATAAAGAGAATAGTAAAAAAAGAAACAATAACAACCAAAACCAAAAAAAATCTAAAATAAAAATGAAAAATATAATAGACAACAGTTAAAAAAAATAAGGAGAAAAAAGAGTTCTTTGATTTTTTGGGGGGGAGGAGTCGGGGCGGGGGGGGGCAGATTTTGTGTCTCCCCTGTGTCCATAACCAGTCTCAAGGTGCTGGAGTCTCTGGTTTGCTTGTGGTGTTTGGTTGTCCTGTGGCTTGGTTGGTTTCTTAAATCAGTTTGTTTGAACAAGCTGAAGGAAGCTCTGCCTAAACAGGAGTTTATGTCCCGCCTCCCAGGCTAGTTCAGTGGGAGGGGAATCTGCTTTGAGTATCAGGAAAGAGTGAGGTGGCTGTTTCCTCCAGCTTGGAGTTGCTGTGAGGGGTGCTAGGTTGTAGGCAGGGCTGTGGCCTGTCAGTAATCAGTAGCTTTACTCGAATGGGCTAGCTCCTGAGACAATCAGCCCAGTCTGGAGCCAATCTGAGGATTTATGTGTAAAAAGTTTCCAACTTACTCTAGGGCTGGAGTTGCTGCCTGTGTATGCAGCTGGGTAGGGTAGACTCTAGCTGTCTTTATCCACTAAAGAGATTCTGCCCTGTCCACTGGGAGTTGCTCTGCTTGGGAGGGGCAACTTTCCCTGGGGGTGGAGCTGAGCCCTACCATAGGTCAGATCCTTTTGACCTGTTGAATGACTCCTATTGTCTTCTTCCAAGGCCTGAGTTACTCTAGCTGATCTAGACAGGTCTGTGTCAGTATCAAAGATGGAGTTCTTCTCTGGTAGTGGCAGAGGGGTGACCTTTCCACCTCTGCTCTGTGAGGAGTGAGGATGTCTTGGGCATTCTTAGGTTTCCTTTGGTTTTAGGAAAATGGATGGACCTGGAAAAAAATATATGTTGACTGAAATAAAGGGTGTATTTTTTTTTGTCAGATGTGGAAGTTAGATCTAAATTTAAACATATATGAAAATGTGTAGAGGGCTATAGACACATATACACAATATACACAAATTGAATACATATGGTAATTTCTTGAAAAATTGGCTGACAGTTTAAATGAGCATCAGCAAGCAGGAACAAGTGTTGTCTGAGGGTGAGGTCAAGATGAGGGAGCACAGATGAATGGAGATGAATGAACGGGGAAAGGTAGGTGAATGCACTCATAATATTCAATGTACATATATAAAAATAGACACAGGTGACTTAAAGGATTGCTGGTATTGGGAGGAGAATGAAAGGGTGACATCTATTAAGATAAATTACACTCATAAATTGACTTGAATTAAAACTCCATTGTATATTTCTGTCAAGATAGTTTATAAATGTTTAAACCATGCACATATTCTCTCTTCTGATCATAACAACACATTTGGAGTATATTTTACTGTTTGTCATATTCTCCATGGTTATTGTTAAAGAAAGACTGTTGTCTACCAGTAAAAGAAAAGAAAGAGAAAAAAAGAAAAGAAGCCGATTAGACAACTGTAGTTGAAGTAAGTTGAATTTTCCAGTACTCACTGCAAGGCAACACAACATATGGACTCATGGGTATCTTAATAAGAGGGTGTTGGAAGGGGTTATTACTAAGTTTGAAAAAATGTAAAACTATTTCAGAGAATTTAAACATGCTTCAAAATATTTATTCCATGTGAAGTGCTATCAGAAGTAGGGAAGATTTCATTCTGAAAGGGTAATGAGCAAGATGAGATTTTGTAGAGGGCACTACTTCATTTTGAAATCTCCTCAGGCCCCTTTACGCAGAGACCCTGAATATGTTTCGCTCCACCATGTTGACAGAGTGACTCTGTCTGACCTTGATGCCCTGTGAGATCGGTCTGGCTCATAAAATATTGCAGGATCACAACTGACAGATGTCCAGACATAGTTTATTCCTTACTGGAAACTGAAGACGCTCAACCTTTGTATTCAACTAGAAGTTCTAAGTGATTCAATAGGTTATTTAATTGAACACTGATTGTTATACCAACATGCTTAATGATAGGTGAAGTGAAGTGACTCTTGTGGCTAGAAAACACAAACAAGGTGACAATCCAAACTCTTTCTGAAAAACAAAACAAAACAGCAAGAAACTTGTTCCTATGAGAACTACATTAATTTCTCCTACAGGTATGCACCTCAGGTCTAATTTTCTTTTGTATTTTACTTTTTAAAGATTCCATATTCTGGAGGCATAGAATTCATATATATACACATATATATGTATATATATGTAATAGAATGTGATATATATATATAGAAAGTTATATATATATCACTTCTATTACTTCTATAGAAAGAATGTCACTGCTCCCATTTGTCAGGAAATGGAAAGACTTGGAAAAAATTATATTAAGTGAAGTAAGCCAGACCAAAAGAACATAGGTCGGCATGGTTTCCCTTATTTACAATAACTAGCATATGTCAAGATAATCTTACCAGACAAGCAGACAAGGTCAAAAGCTATGTGCATATGACCATATAAGTTGATGCTAAGTGAAATAAACTCCAAGGAAGGGATAGAAGAAGTTTGTTGTTTTTTTTTTGTTTATTGTTTTGTCACTGCTGTTTTTAATGTACTATGCAATTTTTGTTGTTATTGTTGTCTTGTTTTGTTTCTTTTGTATGTTCTTCCTCATGGTATAGCCCCTGTTGTCACTGTATTTTATTCCGGTGCTCTGCATCTTGTATATACATTTTTCTAATTTTGGAAGGGAAAGGGAAATAACAAAATACTGAAACAAGGATACAGGTTGACCTATTGTAACAATGAGATGTACATGACACTATGTTGAAAACAAACTTTACAATTTGTGTGAGGGGAAGGAAGAGTTAGGGATGTAGAGAGTGAAGGGATAGTAGGGTAAAAACAAAGGAGGGGGTAACAATGCTCGATAGGAAATGTACTCATTATCTTACTATTGTATCTGTAAATCCTCTGTACAATATCTTTACAATAAAAATACTTAAAAAAGAAATGCATAACAATTAGAACTGCATAGTTAAAAGCAAATGGAAGTACTCCAGGTCAGGGGACATAACAGGGCTGACTTCTGTCACATTTATCTCAAAATAAACTTTGATCTTGGTAAACAAACAAACAAACAAAATTATATACTCTGTATACTATTACAATGTGGGCTCCCCTCCCACCACAGACAAACTACACCTACACTAGAGTGGAATTAATGCATGTATAATGATGATCACTAGATTTTCTAAAGATTTATAGTTTCTCTCTCTCTCTCTTATTCTCTGTCTCTTTAATTTTGGAATATTTTAGGAAAAATAATGTATGTACAAACTAGAGAACTATTCATAACCTCTGAGACTAATAAGGCTGCAGGATTTCATAAACTATAACTATTCATATACATATTACTAGTTCAATTAAATAGTTGAGATTTGATTTAGATGTGTAAAAGTGTTTATGAGATTATCAATCTGGATAGCTAGAAATCTAAAATTCTTATAGCACTTTTCTGTTGTTTTTTATTGTCTCACTATCTTGTTCTATTTTTAGATAGAACCAAGATTGAATACTTGCTTGTCCATACATTTTTATGTATTAACAATGAATTGTTATATTTTTTCCAATACTACCTATCACTAAAGAAGCATAAGATTAGAAGACAAATTATTACCAATATCTCATTTTTCTTAGGAGAGAGATTGAATCTTAAAATTACATGTAATGATATAAAACTGGTTTAAATCAATTGAAGTTATAAAGTATATGAAAGTTATTAGGAACTAATGATTCCTAATTATGTAATTGTTTCATTATCATAGGCACTTAAATATAATGAACAATAAAATATATTAAAATCTATTAATTAATGATACTAACAATTTCATTAGGAGTCAATATTTTTAGTGTTTTATAAAACAATTGCTATCTGAATAAAAATCATTAAATGAGGATTTATATCATTCATGATCAGATTCATCTTTGTAAACATTTTTACACCTAAAGAAGTTATCAAATCTAAAAGCTTACTATATGTATATATGTTATTGTTTTGTTTTAATGAAATAAATTAATATATATTGGCTGGATTCTGAATGATGAATATTACATTAAGATCACATGAAATAAATACATTAATGTAATTTGAGTCTAGTTCTTTTTCCCTATTATATGATCATTAGATTAACTTCTAAGAGAGAATTATTCTACAGTTATTTTCATTCCTGCAGTTTGCTGAGTTTGCGTTCTTCATGAGAGCAATAACAATGTAGAGCTTAAGACCACTGAATGAGGAGGCAGGTTATATAGCTGAAAATTGGATTTCCATACCTACAATTTTATGAGGTTTTGAGCAAATCAGTTATTCTATTTTCTTTTCTTTGAACTTATCTGCATTTGTCTCAACTTTGGCTAACTTACTGTCCCTTTAAAATGCATTCTTTAACGCCTGTTTCTTTATTAGTAAATTGGGATTAAAATATTCTGAATTCTGCAGGGTTAATTTTCTAGAAGACCATCTGATTAAACAGTAAATATATAATTTTAGGGACCATATGAATTATTTTGTTACATTTCCTTAATACTACTCTTTCTTTCCTCATTCCTTTCTTTCAGAATTATGAATAAATTTTTAGTAAGCATGGGAAATGTCAGCCTGACTCTTTGATTCAAATGTTCCTGAGCTGTGCTTTGAAATCTCATTTCCAAATGCTTCAGAATAGAGGGCTGATTTTTTTTTAAATATACCATTGTTGGGGCTTGTCAATGCATGGCTTTACATTCTACCATGGAACCATGTCCCTATTTATTTTGTACCAGATAGAGTCAGAAAGGGACTCAGTTTTGTTGAGGACCATCACCTTAGACTATGATTCTCCTACCCCTACCTTCTTTCTTTCCTAGTTGGATTTAGAGGCTTAACTGGAATAAAAACCAAACCAAACTAAAACAACAACAACAAAACCTAGAGAATCACATGTGACTGAAGAGAATTTCTTGGATTTATTTTTCATTATTTCTAACCATATAAAAGATAAATAATGTGTCCCTAGTTTGAGAGTCTAACTGTAGATTCTTCTAATCATCTAATCATGTCTGCATTTATTTGCCTTCCTTGGAATCTCTTATTGGTAAGCTGTGGGCATGAGAGCAAATGTCCATTAAATTGGAATTACTAAGCCACAGAAGCCAGTCCAGTAACAAAATGTTGGATAACTTGCTACTCTCCATCTCTTAGGTTCCTTCTCTAGTCAGAGAGGAACTCTCAGGGTAAATAGGAGCCAGAAGAGCAAGTGTGTACATCCCTGCATGAGAGAATTCATGGAATACTGCCTCAGATGATCTGCATTGAACTGGTGATTTTGCATCATGCAACTGAGATTTTGTTATTTATCTGCTGTTGCAACCAAGTTTGACTGCATTAATCAGGACAGTGCTAACAAAGCCCCAAACCCCAGTGTTCAATCACTGATAATTGTTCTTTTCATAAACATGGGAAAATTGCCATATAATTTAAAAATCTCTTAGCTTTTAAAATGATTAAGAAGGAAATTAGCAATATGTTTCTAAGAAGTTACTTAATTTCATATTTTATTAGTAAATGTTAATTTTACAAGGGAGGAGAATTTTACTGTGATATTTCTACCCTTGCATATAATCTACTTTGTGTAGATTCCTCTCTCTCTTTCTCACTTCCTCTTTTCTCCTTCCACCCCTCTCTTTTGTCATTCACTGGGCTTGAACTCAGTGACTCGTAACTGTTCCTGTCACGAGGTTTGAATTCAGGGACTACACACTGTCTCTGAGGCTCTACCCCTTGAGCCACAACTCCATTTTTGTTTTTTGGTGGTTGATTGGTGATAAAAGTCACATAGATTTTCCTTTCCTGTCCAGTCTGACTTTGAATCTCTATCCTCAGATCTCAGCCTTCTGAGTAGCTAATTACAGGTATGAGACACTGGCACTGGACTATTCTTTCCTATTTCCTTCTTCCATTTTCATTTTTATCTTTCTTTTTTTTAATTATGTTTAAGTAGTTATACAAAGCAAAGTCAGTTCAACATGTCAATTTGTAAAACACACCTTAATCCTTATCAAGCCTTTCTTCATTCTCCTTCTTCACTGCCAAGCTTACCCATCCTTCAATTTCCCTTTCAATTTCCATTTTCCAATTTGTACATTAAATATTATGACTGCATTTCTCAACCCTTCCTTCCTTCCATGTGAATAAAAACATGAAAAATTACAAAGAAGATTTAAAGTACCCAAAGACTACATAGTAGATTTTAATGTACATGCATAATTAATAAACATTTTTTGCATTTTAACAGCAAAATAGTTACCATTTTTTAAATTTAATCTTTTGCTGAACTGTGAATATGGCTGAATATAAATTGTTGTATTTTTATATTATTAAAACTTGTGTGTAGGACAAATTATTTTACTCTCTATATTGAATTTTTATTAGACTGTATTTTTTCACTTCCAATTACACAAAGTAATCTCTAGATTTCAAAATATCTATCTTATAGAAAGTGTCATGTTTAAATTTGTAAATGTGTCTCCATATATGACCAGATTTTAAAATCAGAATATTAAAAATATATTCAAGTGTCTAGTAATAACCCATATTATAAAAGTAAAAAGAGAAAATATATTCAGCATATATAAAACCTGCTGAGTAGACCCTCTTTCTTTCACTAACAGCAGTAGAAGAAAATATGAAGGGGAATTTCAGCATGAAAGATTTGGAATTGCTTCCTGTCAACACTGGCACTAAAATATATGTTTTTTTGATTGAACAATAAACTTAGGTAATAAAGCAGTAAAAAATCCAATAGAGTCTGATTATAGAAATATTTTATGTACCATAAGTGAGTCAATACACAATTTAAACCAAAACAACATCACAAAGTTGCTTGTACCCTAGGTAAAATGTATTGGTGGTTATACTTTGCTATGGATCACACATTAGTAATTGTTAATCAGTACATAATGTAGCCTTTGATAAAGCTCTTAATAGTTTATTTGCTTTAGGGACACAAAATCATGAAGAGAAGTTAATTTGCCTTATGATTCTTCCATTAATTTACCATTAAAGGTGATACCAAATTTATATCAGTGATAAAATATTTAACAATAGATTTTTATTTGCTGTATAATAATTATTGTCCCCAACTAAAAAACTAAAAGAAAATTGCTTTCTGTAACTGACATTTCAACTTTAATATTGTAATATTGCACATTTTCTCTAAATGAAATTGAACCCATCTGTATTCTGTAGATACTGAAGAATAAACTAACCTAATGAAACTGAAATGGGGGAAAAAGAAGGCCTACAGTACAGTTTTCATCCTCATGTGCCTTAGGAAGAAAAAAAGAGAAACCGCAAGGCATCAAATGATTAATCTACTGAACCATCTTCAAAGATGCTAACTCAGTAAGGGCATTAAAATGCAATTAACAGGCTCAGTATTCTTTTATGGTAATATCCTTGAGGGAAGCTGTTGATTACCAAATGTAGACTAACAAATTATAGAACTGGAAACCACCAAGGTTTATTGCATTGTGAATTTGAGCTTATGTTTAAATTAAATAATCGGCATAAACATTATGTGTTTCCTGAATTAGTTTTCTGTCTGTGGCTCCAAAGTATAGAATTGTTAGTCTTGACTTTTACAAAGGAGTTACTAAATCTCTTAATTGCCCATATGATCACAAACTGTCAGAAACCATCCTTTGCTATTAGATAAATTAAATAATTGACCTTTTTGTTTCAACTGGACAACATAGGGTAGTTTTTAAGCCTGTAGTGTCTACTAAGTCCCAATAGAAAGCTAGAAGATATTTCTCAGTAAAACTATTATCTGTGAGTACAGGACGTTCGTGCTTGAAAATCAAGGAATTAACTCAATTTTCATTGTCAGTTAACAGCAATGTGTCAAGAGCTACTTATAATCCTGTGCTTGGGTAGCTAAGCCCAGAGGATCTCCAGTTCCAGGTCAGCTAGAATTCCAGGCTGCCTGTGATACAGTCAGCACCTTACATTAAGGAAGCCAATAAGCAAACATTTTAGTGACTTAACAATGTAATCATTTTGTGGATACAGTAAGTCTAAAATACTATAAAAACAATAAATTGCAAATACTTATTTCACAAACTCAAATTTATAACATTTTCTAAAGTTATTTTACATTTATTTCCCAAATGGTAAAGTATTGATTCCAGAATATGATACATTTGAAAGACAGTAACATTAGTTGATATTAATAAAATATTAAATTCTTAATATGAACATGACTTCTTTTCTTAGCACTTAATTATGAATAATATATTATAATATATCTGGATTGTACTGATAAAGATGGAATATAAACACTGACATACAAATATAGTACCTTTATGAGATTTAAGACAGTGATATGCCAAGCAATCTGGAAAGAGTAGCTTTTGCCGGACTTTAATCCTGGCTACTAAGGTGGCAGATTAGGAAAGGATAATATGTAAGAGCAGCATAGAAAAGAGTGAGATATTCTAGTTAAAAAATCAAAACATAAAAGTCTGGAGTCATGGCTCTGTTTGTATAAAAACCTGGAAGGCATGAGGTCTCGAGTTGAAACTTCAGCACCATCAACACATACAAAAATGCACACACAGTACAAATAAACATACACATACATGTATGTAAATGTATGTATATACTCATATAGACACATCATAAACATATGTAAAGATAAATGTGCCAATATCAAAGGGAGTTTTTTTTCAAAGGGATTTTTGTAGGCTTACATAACAGTATTTCTCCACTGATTCCTGCCCGCCAAAATTGGCACAATTGTTGGTAGTCATATCTAAAGTTCTACTGAAAGAATTGGAAGCATTGGTAGTCCTTCTTTCTTTTTTTTTCAAGACTGTTCAGGTTTAAAAAAATCCTATTAAATCAAAACCAGTAACTTGCTATGAACTCTGCCCATTCTTCCATTTTTATTAAGAATTATAACACCATTTCATTGTTCTTAATTTATTGAGAGCTTAAATCTAAGATTACTCTCTAGGCTGTATTTCTGACTTCCTGTAAGGAATTGGAAAAGTCATTCACTCTTCTATGCACTTCAACTATTCTTCAGGACGAGGAGTACATTTGTCTGTCCCCCACTGGTGCTTGGCTTAATTTATATCAGCACAGAACTTTTCACTTCACATCATATTTCATGAAAAAATCCTAAGCTTTTATTTCATCTTCATGTACTTCCTGCCAATTGCATCCTCTGCTTTATTTCACAGTAACACTTTTAGGATCAGTGCCATTGTGATTTCTGAAGAAATAACTTTCAGGACTGTATATCAAAAGTGTGGCTTCTTCTGGTTTTACTTTTATGGTAAGTAAATGTGACTAGACTGTATATTATTCACATGTTGATTATATTAAAACATTTCATATCAAACTTTCATATCAAATCTTACAACAGGAAGAAAAAACTATATGCAGAGTTAAAAAATTAGTTTCATATAAATACCATCAAACAGTACTACACAAGACTGATGCTAATCTTTCAATTGTCCTTGACAAATTTTAATGAATTTTTTTATTATTGTCAAAATACCATACAGAGAGTTTACAATTACATTGGCAAGATAGTGAGCACATTTCTTATCAAGCATTGTTGCCTCCTCTTTTGTTTCCCCATACCATCCCTTCCCTTCCCCACCCCCACCCCCACCCCTCCCATCCCCCAGTCCCTCACCCTCCACCCCGCCAAAGTTGTAAGTTCATTTTTCGACATAATGTCTTGTATATCTCATTGTTGTGATGGGTCCTCCTGTAACCCTATTTAAACAGCTTGTCTCTTCTCCACAACTTATATCAACATCAAATATAGTGAAAGCAGGGCTTATACCCTGGGGGAAGTACATACAAAGCAACAAAGAAATCATCTTATAAATATGTTGGAAACAAATGCAAGAAAGAAAAAAAAAACATTTGAACCCTTATCTTGGGGTTCATTTCCCCTAAAATCAACTTGTCTGATATTTTGCTACTAGGGATTAAGGCATGGTAAAACTCACTAAGTATGATTGGTATAGCATAGATAGATAGATAGATAGATAGATAGATAGATAGATAGATAGATAGATAGATAGATAGATATAGATATATCAGTTTATTACAGCATTGCAAATTATTGTAACTTGGAATACCACTATTATCACATAATGAGGACAATTATTTATATGTAATATGTGTTTGTGAGATAGCACAATCCTATAATCACACACAATCTCAAATATTTAATCTCAGGTATCAAATCATAAATGCATAAATTTTACTACAACAATGATATTTCTGTACATAATTTATTCTGTAGGGCCACATTGCAATAAGTGTGTTTATTAGTAGGCTGATCAGACTGTATTGTTTGTTAATTTAAAATATGTGGCATAAATTACAGAAGTCTTTGATTTCTCTTATGATATTCATTAAAGTTCTAATTAGTCACAAAATCTTAGGAGTCCAAAATTGAAGATCATTACTTTGCTGATACAAAGTCACTGTTTTACTGTTCAGAGTTACAGTTTAAAGAAAGTCACTGAAGAGAAAAAGAGAGTGAAATCATGAGGAAATATAAAGGCTTTAAAACAGATAATTCATTTCTGGGAGAAAAACATTTTGCATGCTACAAGTACCAGCTCAAACTAAAGCAAAGTATTTTGACTTATAATTTCTATACAAAAGAGAATTAAATAGGCTTTTATCTAGATATTACAGCATGATAAAATATGCTCAATGGGAGAAAAGTTTTCTAACATGGTGCAAAAATATATATAATTACAAAGTAGTATTTGTACTGAACTATAAATCACAAATACAACTATTATGAAAATAACCAAATTAAACTATAAAACAAGTCTTATTAACATGTTTGCAAAAGAAAATAAAAAAGACAACAAAACAGGAAAATGGATGCAAATTTTACATTCATAGAAAATATGAGAATAGAAAAATAAAAAGTTCTACAGAAGTGGCACTGTGGCTCAAGCGGTAGAGCACTCTCCTTGAGCTGAAGAGCACAGGGACAGCGCCAGTTCTGCACATAATTATCAATCATTTAACTAGCACAAACCATCTTATTATATTTAAAGATTTTCTCTATATTATTTAACAGAAACCTGATTTCTACAATCCTGCTTTATTCCAAGTGCTTACACAAACATAACATTTTCTTAAATAAAAGTAAAATCTGATTTGAATTGTTCTTTAGCTCATTCAAATACATATGATGTGTGTTTCTGTGTTATTCACCTATCTATCTGTTTCAATAAAAACCTGGTGAATGCTTAGACTCCTGTTGAATACTTTCTATTTCCATCATACTAAAAGTTTCAAAGCTTATTGAGGAAGAAATAAGAAAAAAAGTTATGTTTTCTAGGAGCTTATGATTTTGTTTGTCCACATAGATGCTGAAGGGTAAATATACTGATTAACCACAGAGAATGCTTTAAAATAAGAAATCCTATTCAAAAGAACAAAAGTTGAGTGGGTAGAAGCAGTGTTGAAAAACTGGGAGCTAGCCATTATGATTTCAGTTGTGGTCACAAGGTGTTGCTCATAGAAAGTGTATATATGAATGAGTGAATGCTTTATTCTAGAGAAGGACAGCACAGAGGTATTTGTAAAAGCACACACACACACACACACACACATACACACACACACACACACACACACACACAAACTCCAAAATCCACAACACTGAATAGAAAGGCCCAAAGGAAGTAAAAGTCTTGTTTATTCAAGACCAGTATGAATTGGGTGAAATATTCAAATGAAAAGGACCAAGAACTGAAGGCCAGACTGTAAAGGTAATGAAGGCTTTTAGAATTGTATGGCTTTATTTATTGGATAAGATAGGAAGTACATCTGAGTATTTGCTTAAGAGGATTGGCATCAGAATTGTAATGAAAATACAAAAGAATGAGATACAGAGAGACAGATGCTACCTATTGAGAATCCTGAGGAACAAAGTCCATTATTTTTAAATAGTTCATGGTCTCAGTACAAATGTAATGGTTTACTCCACACTAATATTTATACATTATATAATAATTCATAAACCAATCTTACACTTTTCTGTTTCAACTTTAATGAGCATACATGGAACCCTCCCCCTAAGACATTATAGCGTGTACCAGGCAGTTGAGGGACAGTTGGCCAGGGAATGCAATGAATGCAATGGGAATCAGAACTACTTGAGTATACAATTTAATTGAGTCCTAGGGCCTGCTAAAGCCCAATTCCAGACATGTAATTTTTGCTGATTTTGGGGTGTAGAGGCACAACCCAATTTTATGATTCAGTGGGGCAAATAATACTTCCTTCTTCAAGTAGAGCATATGTGTTCCCCATCATCAGGACCTAGTAGGATGCAACTTCAAGCCTTTTTCAGTCCTAAGAGACTCCACTGTAATTTTCCTACTGAGCTCCATTACTACATTTTTAACTGTCAGAAATTGTTTAAGACCAATTGTATCAGTAAAATTATAAGGCCCAATGGGCAATGTGATTTGTAGAATAGGCTTTATTGTCAGAAAATAGCTTCAACTCTGATTCTGCACTCTCAAGAAGTAGTCTCATGAGCTTTCTCCTAGGAGCAGAGATCTGTAATGACAGATGTCACCTCTACACATCCAAGAGGGTGGGAAACTATTGAAACCTCGAAATGTCAGATCTTTAAATGTTCTTTGGAACTTTATCTTATCTTCAGGCTACCATATTGCCTTAACTAGTTACATGGATGTTGATACTTCTAGAATACAAGCTCCAATCACCACAATATCATTAACTCATTGGGATCGACAGATCCTGTGTTCCACACAGATGTTCAAGGTAACAGCGAGCCTGCTTATGGCAGGGGATGGCTGAACCCTCCTAGCCTAAGGCTTTAGTTGGTAATCCTTAGATCTGCCTGGGAAAAATGGCCTCTTCCTTTGTTCTCCGTGGGAGCACGTGGCCCTTCCCTAGACGTGCCCACCTCCACCCAGCTAAGTGGAGCACCTGGGGGAAGGCAGTGGGAGCTCCTCTACACCAAGGTCATAACTGTGGCTACTGCTTCCCACCCTTTACTAGGACCACGCCTTCTCCCCGCTGGAGATAGTCATTCTCCATCATTAGTTCGTCCCTTGCAGGCTTTCCCTTCTCTTCCCTTCCTTTCTCCTGGTCCTTTCCCATCCTTTCCCTTACCCTTTTACTTCCCTTGCCTCTTTACCCCCTGTCCCTTTGCACCCTTTCGCCTTTCCCCTGTTCCTGTACCCCCTGGACCCTCCACTGTGTGCAAACCTGCAGTCTGCTTCCCCTGCAATGAACTCTTGTCTGTCTACACCATGTATCAGTCTCCTGTCAGTGAACCTTAGATTATGGTACCAAAACTCAGGCCGTCATGGTGAGAGCCCGAATCGTAACCATTAGAACTAGCATGTGAAATTGAAGTCAGTAATCGACAAATCGCAGTCATACATATTTAGCTATTAACATATTTTCTTTAAGTACCATTAGGGAAGTCTTATCATTTCCACTCCAGTTTTACCTATCATCATCTTTTGCAGAAATAATCAGTGGATTTTTTTGTTTACCTCTCTATTATAAAAAGCTTAATGTAAAACTTCTCAGCAGAATTAATAGGAAGAATGCTGTAGGTAGAGTCTGTTTTTTCACAGTTTTAGAGAAATTATAAATCTATCCTTGCATTCCTATATTTCTAAGTCTTTACCCTCTATTGTACAAAAATAAATCCTATAACTAACTTTATTTAAGCCAGCTGTTGTATATAAGTTTCAGTCATCCTATATTCTCTGTGACATAGTGTAGAGGTTTTTCCTCCCCCCCCATACGTAGTTTTCAAAATTCTTTCAACATAAATTTTAAGACTTTCAGTTGCGTTAATAATGATTCTAGCAGTTTGAAATAGGGTTTTGTTCTTTGTTGTGTGAGTTGCTATTTTTCATAAGGATATAATGAATGCTAGTGAGGGAGGCAGCACTAAAGTTTACATCTGCAGATGAGCATAGATTCTAGCAGCAAGTGGGACTCCTGAGGGAGTAGAGAGGGAATGGGGTCCTTTTGCAAGGCAGTTTCAATGGAATAAGGAGGTACCATATTGATTGATCTTCTAGATTTACCCACTTTCTCATTTCCAATCATTTTAAGCCAATTACTCAAATATGGTATAAATGACCTTCAAAGAATTAAACTTTACTTCATAATATTTTAATATTATATTATAATTATATATTATATTATAATATTATATATTATATTACATATATAATATATAATATTATAATGTATAATAGTATAACCTTAGCTACATGGAAACTATATTGCTTTCAGAGATACAGAAATTAAGGAAATATTTTAAGCAAGTCACAAAGTGTCATCTGAATTCCTACTTGATTCTAAGGTCTCAGAGTCAGCTTGCCGATGTTTAAGTCTCCACCCTGTGTCCACTTGTTTACAAAAATGTTATTATTTCCCTATACTATTTTACCAATATGACATACAAATTCCTGCCCACGTTACAACAGTCTCGTTATACTCCCTCTCAGAATGTGACTCTCCCTCCAGTTTCTTTAGTCCACACAACACCTTCACAACACTTCTTCTCAGAACTGATCCCACCCCCAAATTCCTGTAGTCCACGTAATGTGACCCATGTGACTGCCCGCTAAAATTTTGTTTAAATTCAGCCCACATCTGTCCATGGCTGCTGTCTCCATTACTGCTTGGGGCAGCCAGGAAGGTTTGCCCTCTCACAAAGTCTTGAGCTCATATTAGTTGATCTCTCTCACCTCTCATCTGTTACATTGATCATCCAATGAAATGGAAAGTAAAAAGCTGGCCATTGCCAGTCAATAAATTACTCGGTGTCATTAAAATTCATCAACAATCTGTAGTCAGTTAATAGTTGTTTCCAACAAGATCTGAGCAGCCTCATTATTGAAAACTTTCAATAAACAATTATATTAATGATAGATTAAAATGTAAGGGAATGTCTTTCTGTTGTACTACATTTGCTCAATTTGCCCATCAAAACAAATTTGTCACTGATGTTATGACTATTACTATTTAAAACAAAATGAAGTTAGATATGGAATTTCAAATTTTATCTGTAATTATTTGTTCTATAAGAACATTTGAACTACCCAAGAATCATGCAGAATTTCAATGGGAAAGTGCTCATCACTATAGCTGTTTCAAAGTAAGTACAAATTAACAAAGTTATTTTTGACAGCTAAAAAGTGTTCAAAAACCTATTAAAAGTGATTATTTGTAACTTTCAGGTACTGTAATGAACATGGAGAAAAATGATTAATGAGGTCATTAGCTTTCCACAACAAAATGATTGGTCATTAGATGCTTTGAAGCTCCAGGCAAAATCACTATACTTAGGTTATTTCATAGCAAACAAGTGTATTCACATTAGTCTCTACACAAATACATTTACATTGTATTTTTAGCTCCAAACTTTTATAGGAGAACTTGTCATAAACTATGTTGAGCTTGAAACTTTAATTGTAAGGGGGTCTGCAAATGGGGGTTTAAGGATTTCAGCCATGGTGGGTAATGAAAAGCAAAGAAGTATCAGAGCATTGAATCTGTCAAAAGTTACACTGACCATTTGGAACAGAAGAATGATCAGATTTAAGTAATAATGAAATAAATTGCATGAAATCACAGAAAAAAGAGGATGTGGAAATAAATAATTAAATAAATAATTAATAATTTTTAATAAATAAATAAATAATTTCAATCTTAACTTTCTTTAACATTTCCACCAACAAACACACACACACTTGCTCACACACTCACACTCACATACATTTTATCTTTAGTGAGTTTGAGGAAAAGACATTTACCAAAATACAATTTATTGGATAAAATTATTTACCAGCTGTGTCAAAACTACACAATAAATCTAAGTGGAAATAGAACAAAATTGATAATGGATAACCTTAATTCCTTAAAATGGAGAAGTGACACACTAATAATCACTTTCTTTTTTGGGGGGTCTGGTCATGGGGCCTCAACTCTGGCCTGGGCACTGTCCCTCAACTCTTCAGCTCAAGGCTAGACCTCTACCACTTGAGCCACAATGCCACTTCCGGCTTTTTTCATTTTGCTTATGTGGTGCTGAGGAATTGAACACAGGGCCTCATGCATGCAAGGCAAGCACTCTACCACTGAGCCACCTTTCCAGCCCCTAATAATCACTTTCTAGAAATTATGGCTATTCAAGAACTGTGGAGACTACTGAGGTGTTAAGTGACAACCAACATTCCTTTGGCCTGAGGACCAGAACAATATTGGTGTTTACCGGAATGCCCTGAATCATTAAACTGAAATATTCTACAAGAGAAATCGCATTACAGAAACTATTTAGAGTAGAAGCAAGTTTAACTGCAAATGAGCAAAGGGAAGTCTGAGCAACAGTAGAAAACCAAAGTAGGAACATATACTGGGGAAGCCAGATGTGATGGCTCACGTCTCTATTTCCAGAAATTGGGAAGTTGATACAGAAGGATCCTAAGTTGGGGACCATCATGGACTACAGAGTACCATCTTTTTTTTTTTTTTGATCAAAAACAATAAATAGAATGAAAAGATAACGGAAACTGGTCATGGCAGGGGTTATTTCAAAATGGGAATCTATAAGTAAAATGACAAAAGTTACTGACAATGCATTGAAAAGTAGGTGTGATAAAATCCCAGCCCCTGTTACCACATTGACCACTTCTTAAAATTCTAAAGATGAAGAAACTATCTTCTCTCTTCATCTGAGGATAATAATCTTGAATGTAAAAGTTTACAACTTGAAGCCCTCAATCAAATTACTTTATAATAATGACAAAATCCCATTTTAATATTATTTTTTATTATGGAAAGTTTAGCTGGGATTGCTTCTGCTTCCAGCTTGTAATGCATGAACTTGCAAATAAATGAGAAAATTCAAACAGCAATCTCACCATTGATTACTTTCAAGAGAGCATTTTGTAATACATAAATTCAAGTAAAGCCTATTTTGCAACTTGTCATCTTTTGTAAATCACCATTTTCTCTATAAAAATAGAATTACATATGAAATACTAAATAACAAAGCATACTTCAGCCTATCTAAATGTAGGAACAAATTGTACTTTTCTATCTGAAGTAGATAAAATGAACATTTATCAGAAAGATGACTTGTTTTCAGCTAGAGACCATTTAGACATACTTTCTAAATGAGACTGCCATTGATCTGGACAGACCAAATGAATATGAATCACAGCTAAATATATTCATTCCCTCTTTGGAATGATTAAATATTTTTGGGTTGTGATTTATCTGACTTACTTCCTTAGATATTTTACTTTGCAAACATATGTTGTTGATTTCAATCTTGTGGGAATAATTTTATATCTCTATCCCTTTGCCAAGGGAAAATAAGGGAAAAGCGATTTGATTTCTTACTGCAGGAGAGCCCTCCTGTGGAAAGAGGCTATAAAAACATAATGTGCCCCATTTATTTTTGCACTGTGCTCCAACTTGAAGTTAGAAAGAAGTTAAACAGTACTTTATATGATAATGTAATTTTGGGATTGCTAAGGAAAATAGAGATGTCTATCTTACTTTTTTTCAAACTACACTGGTCTTCAGAATAGATACTTGTGCCTGAAAAGCATTAGTGGCTGATAAAGAAAATGTATTATGAAAGAATTCTAGATCCAATTTAGCAATTATTGATAACTATTAAATAAATCTAACTAGTTAGCCAAATTAATAATAATAGTGAATTTCATTCCAACGTAGTGTTTGACATGGAAGTTTGCCTTCCAAAATCTGAGAATGAAGATAAATGCAGGAATTGTATTATCTTGTGAACAAGTATAGACATTTACTCAAAAGAAAATTGAATGTACATATAAGGAATCAGAACATATTGAAGTATACCAGAATCAATTCTAAATGGATTAAAGGCTTCAATATAAGGCCAGAAACCATAAAAAATTATAGGAAGTGGTAGGAAAAACATTAGTGCTCCTAGGCTGAGGTCAAAACTCTCTAAGTAAAAATCCAGAATCACAGCAAATTAAAGACAGTCTGGACAAACTTAAAAGTTTCTGTATAGCAAAGGACATAGGTAACAAGCTAAATAGAGTGCCCATCAAATGGGACAAGCTATGTATTAGACAAGGGTCTCATATCCAAAATATACTTAGAGTTCAACAAATTAAATCTGCAAACAAACAAACAAAAACCTCAAAGAAACAATAACCCAATAAGTAAATGGGCTAATGGCTTAAAGAGAGACTGCTCAGAAAAATAAGTAAAAATGTCCACATGATGAAATATTCCACATATCTGGATATAAAAGAAATGCAAATCAAAACAAAGTGAGATTCCACTTCACCCCAATATGGATGGACAACATCAGGAAGAGTAATGTTAACAAATCTTGGCATGGATGTGCACAAAAGGGAATACTTTTATACTTTTGGTGGGAGTGAAAGTGTCTTCAGTCACTGAAAAAAGCAAAATGAAGGTTCCTCAAAAAATGTAAGTATAAAGTTTTCCTATGAGTCAACAATCCCACTTCTGAGCAATCACCCAATAGTACACAAACAAGACACACTAAAGCTGCCAACACAACCATGATTATGGCAGCAGTCTTTACCAAAGCCAAGATATGGAATCAGCACAAATGTCCTTCAATTGATGAATGGATCAAGAAGATGTATATATATACATAATAAAATTGTGTCCAT
>NW_012267237.1:15551206-15588889 GCF_000151885.1 Dipodomys ordii | reverse complement strand
ATTTCTTTTATGGCTAGGGATGTTGAACATTTCTTCATGTGTCTATTGGCCATCCTTCTTTCTTCTTCAGAGAAGTTTCTCTTTAAGTCTTTCGCCCACTTGTTTTGTACCATTCTTAAAGAAATGGAAAGACTTGAAAAAATTATAGTAAGTAAGCAAAACCCAGAGTAACATACTTTGCATGTTTCCCTCATTTGTGTTAGCTAGAATGTGCCTAAATATCTACAAACAAACATACTGGGTGGTAAACAAGGATTTACATATGAATTAGTAGAAGTGTCTTGGACACTATGGAAAGCACAAATAGTATAATTCTAAAAAAAACAAAAAAACAAAACAAAACAAATAAAAACAACCTAAGTCAAACACAACAAAGTATGTACCAGGATATATTGATACTTTGTTAAACATAATTATTGAGGGTGAGAGCCCAAATCATTTGAATGCAAATTATGCTAATTTCTTTGTAATGACTTAGAAAAAATGAACATTGGCTGAAGAATAAATTTAGGCATGCCAAAAATCAACATGTCTTATATTTTGTACAGAGAAATGTTAACTGATTTTGGGGGGGTGGCATTTTTTTCATCCTTAAATGTATAGCTTAAGTAAAAATGTATACAGTTTAAGTAAAAATCAGTTATCACCAACTGATTAGAGAAATCATCCAGATGAATCATTAAGGAAAAAAAATCGGGTTATTAAGATCAGTCCATTTCTAAGATGCAACTTAACCTTTACATGAATTTGTAATGTTATGGTTAGATTACTAAAGGGACAATGAGTTAAGGGAGAATGCCTCCAAATCAATGTTTACTTAAGAAAAAACACATAAGAAATTGTTTAAATAGGGATACAGGTGAACCCACTGCAACAATGAGATGTACAAGACATTACCTTGAAAAATAAATTGAAATTTACAACTTTGGTGGGGCCAGGGCGGGGTTGGGGGGTGGGGCAGATGGGAAAGCAGGGATGGTAAGGGGAACAAAGGAGGAGGGAACAATGCTTGATCAGAAATGTACTCATTATCTTGCTCATGTAATTGTAACCCCTCTGTACAGTATTTTCACAATAAAAAACTTATTAATAAAAAATAGAAAAAACACATCAAAAGAAGTGCAAAATTATTGTTCAGTTTTATAAGGATGAGATAGCTTATCAGTTATCTCTGCATATGTGCATAATGTATTGATAAGTGCACATAGGTGTAATTCTAATTGAATATTCCTTATCAGTTAAAATGAAAACTTTATTCAAATCCTGCCTTTGCTTATGTTTCAGTTTCATAGGCTCAGTAGATTGCATAGCAATTGTAGTTTTGATGTCCCACAATGAAAGATGTCAAGGTTATAACATCCCAAGCTTGTCAAAGAAGAGAACAGTTCTACTTTTGCCTGCTTTATTTCATAATTATTCATAGGTACAGTGCATCACATTAAGCTAAAATTTTATATTTTATTATGCAAAGGCAGATCTAAAACCTGTTTCTTTGTTAAAAATTGGATTAATAAACAATATGCAATATCTTCTTTTAAAATAATTGAATTTATCTTATGGGACTTTAATGTACAGTTTGTCCTCTTGACTTTCTTTATGATTACTTCCTGAAAGTGTAGAATATCATTTATATGAGGAGTGCCAAAATCTATAGAAAAATAAGTGCTTTGAGCCAATGTGGTAGCTCAGAAAGTGTTCAGTGAGTCATGCTGATTGAACATTTTGAAGCATGTATATTAAACAAAATTATTTTTTAGCAATTTATTCCTCAAAGAAAATACTTCTGTGCTATTTTCAGACTTCTTTCTACTTTAAAAAATACTTTTCTTTCTTATCCTGTGCCAAGTACTTCATTGGGACTTGGAGCAAAAAAAATTCCAGTAAGTTTTAGGCTTAAGTCTTTGAAATATTATACATTCAAAGAAAAGGCATCAAGGCCCCAATGTGATTGAACCAGTCTGTGTACAGTTTTACAGTGAAACAAAATTTCACTGATCATCAGTCAAGAAATATTCAACTAAACCCTTTATATATTTAAATTCAATTACCCTTAAAATACCTGCTATGTATCCTTTATTACTCGTTTATTCATAATTTAAGATATGTCAGGCACAAGAAACAAAGTATCTAACCTTTGGACAGCTAACAAGTAGATCCAAACCCTAGATACAGTCAGCATATATTGACTTGAAATATATATATAATCATTCCATGAAACTACCTCTTTGTGATAGAAAATAAGCCCGTGTTTTCACTATATGTACCTCCCCCAGGGTATAAGCCCTGCTTTCACAATATTTGATGTTGATATAATTTGTGGAGGGGAAGGGAAAAAATAAACTGTTTAAATAAGGTTACAGGTTGGACCCATTACAACAATGAGATGTACAGACATTATGCCGAAAAACGAACTTTACAACTTTGGTGGGGTAGGGGGTGGAGGGATGGGGGTAGGGGTGGTAGGAGGGTGGGGGTGGGGGGTGGAGAGGGGAAGGGATGGGAAGGGGAAACAAAGGAGGAGGCAACAATGCTTGATAAGAAATGTACTCATTACCTTGCCCATGTAATTGTAACCCTTCTGTAAGGTATTTTCACAATATTTTTTTTTAATTTTCAAAATTTTAATCTAACATATTTGCACTTTGATTTCTGATTTCCGCAATTTCAGTTCTGAATTTAAAAACAAGCTTGCAGATAGAGAAGGTGTAGTTATCATGAAACTATTAAGTTGAAAGCACAAGAAAATGAGCAGCTCCCTCTCACTCTCTCTATATATGTTCCTTGGTTTTTTTCATTACTTAGTTTCAACTCAAGTTGAAATGCCACAGAACCCCCAGGTAAGGAGCAACTGAAGGGACACAGAAAGAATCCAGAAAAGTCTGTTCATATCTATAGAGAGAATTTGGAGGTATAAAATGTGCCTGTCATTGGAGGCTCATTCCTGTAATCCTAGAAACTCAGGAGGCTGAGATCTGAGAGTCATGGTTCAAAGACAGCCTGGGCAGGATAGTCTATGAACGTCTTATTTCCAATTAACCACCAGAAAACCAGAAGATGTTGATATAATTTGTGGAGGGAAAGGGAAAAAACAAATTGTTTAAGTAGGGATACAGGTGGACCCATTGCAACAATGAGATGTATAAGTCGTTATATTGAAAAACTAACTTTACAACTTGGGGGGGGGTGATGGGAAGAGGGATAGGAAGGGGAAACAAAGGAGGAGGCAACAATGCTTGATAAGAAATGTACTCATTATCTTACCCATGTCATTGTAACTCCTCTGTATGATATTTTCATAATAATAATAAAAAATTGAAATTAAAAAAATAAAAAAGAGCTCAAGGACGACATCCAGGCACTGAGTTCAAGCCTCACAATGGAAAAAAATATGAAAATATTTTTATATACCAATCATATATTTCTTCTTTTGAGAGTTATATAGTGAAGCCATTTACCCATTTTTAAAAATCAGGTAATTTTTTGCAATTGAAATTCTGAGGTTTTAAATGTGCTTTGGATATTAACCCCTGCTCAGAACCACAGATGAAAAATACTTGCTACTTGCATATTTCACTTTTTCATTCTATTATTCATGGTCTTGGCTGCACATTAGGTTTGTAGTTTGAATACCACATGTCTTTGGTTGTTTTTATTTCCTATACCCAAGAAATCAATGCCAACACTGATGTTAAGATTTTCTCCAACCACGTTCATTGAAGTATTATTTAGCATAGCCAGGAAATGGCATCAGCACAGATGCCCCTCAATAGACAAATACATCAAGAATTTGTTAAACTCTCTTATAATTGTTCAAAGGTGCTCTACATCATTATCTCATATATATGTATAACATATTTTAGGCTGTTGGAACATATGTTTATATTTACATGATCCTTTATGTTTTCACATATATGTTTAGGTTTTAAACCTAGCATGCACATATGAGAAAAAAGTGCCCTTGTCACTGATTTTGGTTACTTCACTCAATATGATTGTTTTCAAGTTTATTCATTTATTTACAAAGTCATAATTTATTCTTCCTGATGTATAAATAAAATTTCATTGGATATATTAATGGATTGATAGATAAATAGGTAATACAGTCATAGATCATAGATATTAAACAAGGAGAGATGATTAGATAATTATATAGATAAATAGATAGATAGATGATGATAGATGGATAGACATGTAGAAATATGACTGTATGCACACACACAATATTGTGAATAGGGCCTGGTGAGCACAGATGTGCAGATGACTTTAAAATATCTTGAATTACATTGTTTCTGGGTTGCCATGGTGGTTACCTTGGCAATGTGATTGCCTATCACTATTTCTTTAAAAGATTGATCTTCCACATTCCACAGGCTTAAGAAAGATTTTTTTTTCTTTTTTTCTCACAGTGGTGGCACATGGACAAAAATGAAGAATACAAGGAATTTTCATAATTAAATTCTACACTGTAAACAAATCAAATCTTCCTGAATGTATTTGTCAAAACAAGTTACTCTAAAGTCAAAGAAGGAGAAATACTGCTCAGCATGGACATATATAGAGAATACAGACTTTGTTACACTAAGGATATAGACATCAACCCAGAGCAAACTAGGGGAGGCTGGGTTATTTGGGGATTAGCAAAACATTTAGTTCAGGTATTAAGTGACATCGGCTCATGAAGTAATAACATTTCTTGTCTTAAACTGTAAATTGCATTGCATCAAGCCTTTCTTTTCATTGTAATTTCATTGCCTTTGTGTTTCTTGTATAACATTTGATTTTAAACCCATGTAAACATCCATAGAACTGAAAACTAGGCCTTTCATCCGTAATAACTGTCTGTTTTAATACAAATTTACATGATGTCAAAATAACAGCAAATAATAGAAATTTATTTGGGACATTATAAACTTCCACTATTATTAATCTGATAAAAAGTTAATATGACTTTGAAACTTTCTCTTTGACATACTTTACATGAATAGAGCAAAAAGATTTTTAAAATCCATTACACAATTCATTGCCTCATAGCTAAAATGGCATTTGAAAACCAATTCAAATGAAGTATGACTATTATAAGGATTTCACATTCACATCTAACTGGGTAAAAAATCATTTTAATCATTGAGTCTGTTTTTCATATACCTAAAGCCCACATTATTTTTAATCTACTAACAATGTTACATCTAATATTTGACTCATCTACTCAAGTACACAAATAACTGCTGGTAATTAAAGTCTGAATGATTTAAATAGAGTTTCATACAATAAGAAGTTCAAAGTATTGCACAAGTATATTTTTATACTCAGTACTGAATGCATATTATTCTTCAAAGTAAAAGTGCTAGTAATTTGTCTTGTAGATGCATTCTTCCTTTATATTGGATATTACTGTGATTTTTTTCAGTTGAAAGCATTTTCTTTTTTATTACTGAGCTCATATTATGTATCATTATTTTACATTCTGCTACATGATTCTCTCATCTTCAAGATGAGAGAATAACTAATAAACTCTGGAGCAAATTAGTATTTAAAATGAGGAAACATACAAAATATACTTAGAAGAATTCATTTATTCAGCAAAAAATATTTACGGAGTTATCTTTATGTCAAAGCATTTTTTATCATGTTGGATTAGTAGTCATTAAGCTACTCTTAAAATAGGCATATTTTTGTGTAGATTATACCACAAAACCATACTAAATTACTTGGATCAATGGAATTTCACATTCTATTTGCCATCACTGCTTATTCAAACTTGATTCAATTAAAAACATTTTTAATTGTTTTGACATGAAATAACAAGCTCCTATGAAGCTTATGCATATGATCCAAATCTTCCTGCTAATAAACTTTTTATATTGTATGCACATGAACTTGATCCTATGAGCTTTTAATGGAAGACTATAAATCATATACTATAAAATAGAAGTCATAGAGATACATGTTGTCTATTATCCATCAGCAATTTCCTCCTCTTAGTAAGATTAGACTACCAGTATGTAGGCAAAACTCACATGAAAATTTTACTTCAATGTCAAGTTGTCAATGCACAGGTGGCAATAATAACTTTATGGTTATGAAATTATACTGGTTACAGGATAGTTCTTAATGGGAAAGTTATTGGTATAGTATCACATGTGCAGAACTGAAAATGAAAGGAAAATATTAGGATCAGTAAACATCAGGATGAAGGAATTATAATCAAGAAAGCAGACGATTTACATAAAGGTACATGGAAGACAATCTCTAGCGTGTCTCATCTGAGACCCATGTCACTGTGTTCCTGCCCTTGAGCACCCTGCTTGAACGTGGAAGGAATCTGAGGCTGGCTTCTATCTAATAGCACACAACCTGAGAAAGCATGCACAGGATTAATTTTCTCTGTTACTTGTTTCAAACTGTGTGTGTGTGTGTGTGTGTGTGTGTGTTTGTGTGTGTGATAGAGAGACAGAGACAGATAGAAAGAGAGACAGACAGAAAGACTGAGAGTATGTATGTGCTGGTAATGGAATTTTTTGTCTTGGTTTGTTTTTTCCAGGTAACTTGGAGATAAGTACCCAGGCTGGCTTCCAATCATGATCCTCAGATTTCAGCCTTCTGGTAAACAAAGATTATGGACTTCATCCATGGAAACATGGCTGAATAAAGTACTATCACTTATATAACTAGATGAATCTACCTCCGTGTGTCTCTCTCTGTTTCATTCTCTCTTTGCTAGCTTTAAAGAATTAAGCTACAGTGCTGAAAGCCATCTTAATGAAAGTAACATACCACAAAAACTGAGAGATATGTTCATTCAACATTAAGAGGGTCTTTGTCAAGCAATGCTGCAAGGAACTGGACATTGCCAGAAACCATTATAGCTTGTTCTTTTCCTAGATGAGCTTGAGATGAGACTGGAAAGCTGAATGGTACCAACCGTCAGTCTGGACTCCTTGAAGTAGCTTTGTCTAAATATCTGACTCACAGGAAATATGAGAGTCACATATTTTTATCTACTATTTTTTGGTAATACTTCTAAATAATAAAAAACCCTCCACCTACCCATTACTAAATATCTGAGTATTATTATTAAGCTTATGATAAAACTATCAAACAAATACCTTGATTATATTTAATGCTCTTAAAATACTCTGTGAATATGTGAGCATCTAGAAAGTGATTATTAACTTCTCTGTTAAATTACAGAAAAAGAAAACAATAAGGAGTTTCAGCATGAGTTCAGTAAGATGCTCTGAATTTGGAAAAAAGCTGAAGAAGTTTATAAACAAATTGGAAAACAAGACATGAGAACCTGTTCTAAGGCTTAGAGTATCTGTCACAATAGAGAAGGTCCAATCATTAGCCCAGGTCAATAGCGAGTTTGCTTTTGTGGTGGGGAGAAAGAAATATACATTATAAGATTAACTTGAAATATCTTCCTTTAGAGTTCAATATTAAAAAAGAAGCAAAGACAATAGGAGAAAATTGCATTTTGATATGTCAGGAGAAAGATCTAGAAAAAAAAATGGTCAATCAGTTTGAATGACAGTATATTAAAGCGGACTAAAAGTAAAAATCAGAACTCAAGCCTGAATGAACATACAGAGTTCTGAAGTAATTATGAACATTGATATACCTAAGGAAAGATGAAGGAAAATAACAGACAAAGGAAATGGAGAATTAGGCTTAATATAAACAATAAAAATAAATAAATAAATTATTACAAAATGTTTAATAGCTAAGGAATAATTTATTTTGTCCTCATTCTTGCAATGTGTGTATGTGTGTGTGTGTGTGTTTGTGCACATGCACTCATTTTCTATTACCTGGAAGTAGTGTATATAAGAAATGTACTCATTATATGTATCCATATAAATATAACCACTCTGCACAGTAGAATAAAAAGGGGGGGTTAATTCAACATATCTACTTCTGAGTACTATGTATCTTGACCAATGTCACCCCTTGTTGTTTTATTGAAAATGTTTCTACTTTTGAACTCATATTGACATATAACAAAATAGAATCATAACATTCAATGATAAATTTTGTTCTTACCATAAACAAGTAAATATATTTTAATAATGTTAATGAACTAAATTATATAGTTACAAAAATCCATATGACAAAATTACTCCCAGTACTACCATGTTTGAATCTTTTTGGAGACCATTTTAAAACAAGAAATTAAGGTTAAATAAGGTCTATAGAGCTAGGTGCCGGTGGCTCACGCCTATAATCCTAACTACTCAGGAGTCTGAGATCTGTGGATCATGGTTCAAAGCCAGTTTGGGCAGGAAACTCTGTGAGACTCTTATCTCCAATAAACCACTAGAAAACCGGAAGTGGTGCTGTGGCTCAAACGGTAGAACACTTGCCTTGAGCTGAAGAGCTGAGGGACAGCGCCCAGGCCTAGAGTTCAAGCCCCATGACTGACAAAAAACAAAAAACAAAAACTGTCTATAGAATTCATTTCATTAACTGTGATTGCTGTGTTTATATGATTTATGACTAAAGAAGGGAAATAATGGGAAAATTGCAGAAAAATAGAGCCATCTACAATCTAAGGAGATTATTTCTAAGAAGAGACTATTTCTAGGAAGAATCCAACATTAATGATACCAACATTAACCTTTAAGAAATGCAAATAAATATATTTGTTTTGTTCAAACTAATCATTCTGAGACAAATGTTTGAGGAGGAGGATCATGAGTGGCATTACAGTTTGGGAAAAATTTAGTGAGACCACATCTCAGAAAAACAAAAGAATAAAAAATGTTAGGGGTGTAACACAAGTGGTAAAGCAGTTATGGAGCCTGAGTGAAGACATGTTTCTTATCTACTACCTCAAACTATAGAAATGAACAATGATATAAATCAAGTTACCAGTCTGTGGTACTTTGCCATGGCAGCTCTAAAAAGTAATATAATCAATGCATAATAAATTATTATATGAGATATATCAAACATATAATACGTACATAATTATACAAGAAACATCATTATGGTTGCACCTAAAGAATTGATCTTGACCTTATTGTGACAAATGACAAATCAGGAAAACTTTTTGTGGGGGGGTCAGTCATGGGGCTTGAACTCTTGGCCTGTATGCTGTCCCTCAGCTCTTCAACTCAAAGCTAGTACTCTACCACTTGAGCTACAGCACCATTTCCAATTTTCTAGTTGTTAACTGGAAGTAAGAGTCTCACAGACTTTTCTTCCCGGGCTAGCTTTAAACTGCAATCCTTAGATCTCTGAGTCCTGAGAAACTAGTATTACAAGTGTGAGTCATGGGCACCCGGCTCAGGAAAACACTTTTTAATTACATTTTAAAAAATTATTAGCTTACAAATTGCAATTTTTTACTTATGATGAACTCTCAACATGAAGTAAACACTGATGGACTTGAGGTTAGATATGAATTATGCAAAGTATCAAACTCATAGTAGTCCAAAAAAGTATGTTCTATAGGGACTTGGGGTATGGGGAGCAAGAAGATCAAGTTCTAGAGGTTTGGTATACTATAGTGTGTTTATAATTGCTAATATATTTACACCTTAAAATGAGAGTGTACTTCTTCAATTTGTCCATACAGTTTTTAAAATATCATCATCAAGGGTTAATGCCTATGCAGATATGTAATTACTAGACATAGATTTTGACTTTTCTCTTGCCCACTTAATCAATATTCCTTTTCTCCAGCAAAGACAGGGTGAATTTTAATTTGAAAGAGTCATTCTTGACTCGCAACCCATAATGCTGATTCCTGGACAGTAAATGAACAGAAACTTAATTTTTGTGTTACCTAATAGTGCTCTCATGGCTTGCAATTCTCAACTGAATTCTCTGTAAGATGTTTAGTTCACTTACTGGTGTAATAAAAGTTAACTTGATGATTTACAAGCAATCAAAATACTTCTGTTTTATTTCTTTATAGTAATGCTACTATGCCTCAGTATCTTTAACAAATATATGGATGGTCAAGGTTTTGTAGATTTTCACGTTTTCCCAAACTCATCCAAACATGATAGTAAGTACAATACAAATATGTACATGTGTATATACAAAAGTACAAATATGTATATTTACACACACACACACACACACATATATATATATATATATAAAACCCATAATATTATGTTCATCATCAAACATGTTTTTAGAAGCATATAAAGTTCACAAAACCTCTAAAACCATTTCCTGGTTATAAATATGGGTTGTCACCACATAGTCTGCTGGTTTAACATTGTATGTTCTAAATCCATTCCCATTATCAATTTGAACCCACTCTTGTCATCAAGATTTTAGACATTGTGTTGGCCATTGATAATTTCCAAAAATATGTTTCCTTCTATTTTGTGTGCTTTTAAAGGATTTCCTGTGAACTTGTAAGGAGAAAACAGAGAAAGTGCTTCAGATAATTAGAAAAATTACAACTGTCAACAGATACGTGAGATAGGGTAAATGAAAAGTTGAATGAGCCTTTCCTCCTGCAATGTACTAAAATGTTTATGGGATACAATGTACCCAAACTTTGGGATTTTTCTCATTCTCACTAAGAAGTATACTTATCTCTTATTTCCATTAAACATAATTTATTTTGCATATTCCATACAAATAAGCACCTTCAAATTCATAAGACCTACGTTATCATCAAATATTCTTACTTTAAGTATATTGCTTTTAACTCTTTTAATAAAAATGATTGCTTTATGAAAACAGTTTCATCAACACACATGCTAAATTCTACCTTTCTAAAGATAACGTTGCAAACATTTACAACATATATTTTTGTCTTCTAATCAATGTACCTGACAGAAAAAAAAAATATAGCACAGAACCTGTGAGAGCTGATGAGATGAATGATAGAGATGTCTGTAAAAATATCTCCTGTGGATTTTGATTAGGACAAATTATCTATTGCCTAAATTTAAAGCTCTGAGTGTAAAATCTATCACAACAGCATTTTAACTTTATGAGAAACACATCCTTTAAAATTAAGTTCACAAATCCCTTCAAAGATCTTAGAAGCCCTTATCTGTAACATTATGTTTCTATATTTTAATCAAATCATGAGAAGAAATCTCCTTAATGTTAATCATATGATAGTCACTGTTAGCAGGCATTTAAAATATTAAAAGACCATAAACTTCAAGATATTGAAATCCAGTGAAATTTTTTAGCATTTCACATGATGCACAACAGCTATAACTTTAGGACACTGTGACACTTATGTGGTTGAAATAGGACTGGTGAGGCAATTTCTGAGGGACCATTAGCCCTCAGGTAAACATCAGTTACCTAGGGGCAGGGATATGGTTTAGTGGTAGAGATTTGCCTAGCATGGTTCAAGACCTGTGTTTGATTCCCCAGTACCACATAAACAGAAAAAGCCTAAAAGGGTGCTGCGGCTAAAGAGGTTGAATGCTAGCCTTGAGCAAAAGAGAGTTCAGGGACAGTGCCCAGGCCCAATTTCAAGCCCAAGGACTGGCAAAAACCAAAAAGTAAAAACAAAAACCCCTCAGTTACCTCCATTTTCTCATTTCTAAGAATTAATAATAAAACAATTGCTTCCTATGAGTTTTATGAGAATTATAAAAGAGCAAGTAAGTCAAATGTTTAAAAAAAGCCCCAAACAATATAAATAGAAAAATAATAGAATTAGTGTAATTTTATTATTACATGAATTACCTAAGGTTTTGTTAAGTGGGATTTTTATATTTTTTTTTGTCGGTCACGGGGCTTGAACTCTTGGCCTGGGCGCTGTCCCTCAGCTCTTCAGCTCAAGGCTATTGCTCTACCACTTGAGCCACAGAACCACTTCCAGTTTTCTAGTGGTTTATTGGAGATAAGAGTCTCACGGACTTTTCTGCCCTGGCTGGCTTTGAACTGTGCTCCTCAGATCTCAGCCTCCTCAGTAGCTAGGATTACAGGTGTGAGCCACTGGTGACCAGCTTAAGTGGGATTTTTATTTAATGTAATTAATTAATCAGTTAATTTTTGGCGAAGGGAGTAGGGGCAGAAATGATGACACTTGAACTCAGCTTCTTATCTTAGTAATCTTATCTTATTTTAGTAATCTTTTCTGTTTTTGTCCCTAAAGGGACTCAGACCACAATCCTCTTATCTCAGCTAGGACTGCAAGCAAACAAATCACTAATGCCAATCTTGTTAGTAGAGATGAGATCATAACTTTTTGCCTAGGCTGGCCTGAATCGCAATTGGACGAATTTGAGGGTGATAAATGTGCACCACTATTTCCAACCTGCATCAGTTTTTAATGACACTGTAATATTCTGGAATGCCCTTCAGTCTGGAGATTGTATTATATATCCTTTTTCTTCGCTATGCGTCTGTTCAGCACTTTGTCATAAAGAAAAACAATTTGAAATCTTTGAATATCGATCACGTTGGCTCTCAGTTTATCCATGTGATCAACTTTCAATAGCATAATGCAAATGAAAGGTTTTAGAGGTATCAAAATGTGCTTGTCCTAAAAACTCTCCTGAAAAAGGCAGGCAGCTGAATGAATGTCAGTTTAGTGTAATAGGATGATACCTGCATGTCTTTCTTTATTGCAGCTCCATTTTTACTAGCTGAACTTCACAATCATTTGAGATACCAAACAATTGATGAATAGGTAGGAAATAGTGCATATATACATGCAGTATTGTTCAAAAGGAAAATGATGAAATAATGTCACTAGAAGGAAAATGGAACTGTACATTATCATATTGAGTAAGATCATATAAGTTCCAAAGACATATATTGAATATCTCACTCAATTGTGCAATTAAACCAAAGATCATGATGGCAATAACAGTAGTGGTGAGTGGTTGTGAGTGTAAAAATTGGGTCTGGGTAGGAGAGCATCTGTGGGAGAAGGAAAGAGGAAAAAGAGACCCTGAAGATTAATTAGTCCAAGGATGTAAATCCTTCCTTCATAACAAAAGCCCCATCCAAATCCTTTTGATTTCAGGACAAGAAGGCAGGAGAATAATAGGAATATGTTGGAGAGTGATTAAGTTTGTTCAAAGCACATTGTGTATGAATGGAAATATTACAACGAAACTCTTACTATGATGTGTGCTAAAATATATGTCGCACCAAAATTATGCTTGTTCTCTTCAGTGCCCCTCAATATGGACAGAACCCAGAGAGAAGATTCTTTATCAGTCCAGAGCACTAGTGCAAAACAACGTACGCAGTGCTCCTGTGTCCATAAAATCCACAGTGCCTAGAGGAAGATAACCAGCCTTTTGTAAGCAAAGAGATTAGGAATTATTTGTAATCACAGAAGAGCTGACTAATAGATGTGGTAAAGGAGTTTACAATAGAAAAAGGAAATGACATTTCATCTCATAACCTTGTGGAGAAAAGGAAATAGAAAAGAACACATAGAACATTTTAAGTGCTGGGGTCTGTATTTCCCTTACAAAAATGTTAGATGCAACAAAATACATTGAGATCAAAATGTTTGGCATAAGCTGAGGAATATTTAAAAAAAATTCTACCACCTGCTACTGTAAAGTGTGATGGCTCCATTTAGATGGTCCATTTGCTGGACCACCAGGTCCACTTAGCTTAATTTTCTGGAAAAAAAATACTTTTGAATGGCATTAAACATGAAGTTCACAGATTTGGAACACTGGTATATTTCTCTGCTTAGTGCAAGCAGCTTCATTCAAAATTTTAAATGCCTGAACGGAACACAACAGTGTCTTCCCTCAAATGAGAAGCAATTCTAACAGAAGATGGCTTTACCTGGCAACTCCCCTGATCTTTCTCAATATACAATTCATCAGCTCACCCTTCAGATTCTGTGCCTGCCAGGCTGCATAATTGCTTGCAATTATCCCCTAAGTTACATCCCCAGGTACAGGTATGTACACTCTGTTGTCTGTGCTTCTGCAGGGAACACTGGAAGACTTTGCTTATAGGAGTGGGTTTTGAAGGGGAGCATCCTAAGATGGATTTCGCTTCAGTGACATTCACTAGACACTATGTTGAAAATGAGCCATGCAACTTGTGGGTGGGGAAAACCGTGAGAGAACAAGGGATGTGGTGACAGTGTTCAAAAAATAAGTATATATAACTGTTACCCATCTGCACATCACATTTGTAATCATAAACATGAGAGTAAAAATTGTTTTTGTAATCCATTTATGCTATGAGAGGGCACAATGGACAAATTTATATTAAATAAAGTATAAAAAATGTGGTTCTACACAATTGAGATTCTAGATTGACTATGGGCAAAAACAAATTGATTTGCTTGTTTGAAACATGTGTGATACTGGAAGTTCACATTAAGTAAACTGCATTTTCCTGTCTTTCCTAGAGTTATAACTGGTGATCACTCAGTTATATGTGTGTGGGGGGGTTGATCCCAGTGCCATGCTTCTGTAAAAGAAAGGCAACATTTGATTTGTTTCTCCCTTATTGGCATACATGTTTATGTCAAATGTTTATCCCAAATATAGATTTTATCTTCTCTGCACCGAATGCTTGTTTGAAAGCCATCTGCTAGAGAATTACAGAATGCCCTGTCACTAGCGTGGCATTTCACAGACAGCATTGATTCAAATCAAGGAGGTCGTATGGAAGCAAATGAAGTATGACCATAGATTTTAATATTATTGTCACATGCCCTACTCTACCGGCAGAAAGCAAATACACACGTCTACAATTCTAAAGTTGAAACTCAAATATTCCACATTGCTATATTTTAAAATGGAATCTGTAGGGAAGGAATTAAAGTTCAGGGTAATTGTACGTATGAGGCTCTTACATCGTAAGGCTACAAGGCGATTACTTATGTCACAAGGGAAACACTATGCTTGTCCTGACCTTTTTTTTTCTCACATGCCTCTCTTCACATGATGGAAGGCTCCTCCCACTAGTGGACCTACAACTCTAGCTCTCTACAGGTCAGAAGAGAGCCCTCACTAAAAATGTCTTTGGGCACCAGTGCGTTACACCTGTAATCTTAGCTACTCAGGAGGCTGAGACAGCTCAAAGCCAGCCCAAGTAGAACAATCTGTAACTCTTATCTCTACTAACACAGCAGGAGGCTGTGGGACCATGGTGGACTTGAGCAAAAGAAGCTTAAGGACAGCTCCCAAGCCCTGAGTTTAAGCTCTGGGGCTGACATAGAAAAACAAATGAATTGTATTCATATATGTCTAGTCTCCAGAAGTCTGTTAGAACATTTTGCGTTCTGTAAGCCATCTAATCTGAAGCATTTTATTATGACAATGAAAACAGATTAAAAAAAAAAAGACTTTCTGGTTTGATCAACTGTCATGATATAATTCTGGAAGACTGGGTTGCAGCACCATTCAGATATTGTTAATTTGAAGGTAGGAGGAAAAATAATTGCTCTGAATTTATATCCTATGTTTAGTGCTATTTTGCTTCATCATTAGCAATCACAGGTCCAGACACCAAACAGAAATTAGATTAATATCCATGTTTGTTATCATTTGTGACCCATGAGAAAAACTTGTTTCTAGTCCTGTAACCATAAATTCTAATGGCTTCCAGTTCTTACTTCCAAAAGACAAAACTTCTAGCAAGAGATACACACATTTCCTTGAACAAGACACTGGCCCCTATGAATTTTGGCTCTGCATTTCTCTGAATTAACAAAGAAAGCAGGGAGATACTTTGCTGGCTGGTGTGATTGCATCTGACTCCTGAGGAGAAATCAGACAGACTTGCAGCTGTACTCAAAAGCTGCATGAAATACCCAGGGGAATCAGAGATAATCCACATTTAAACATGCCATGATTATGTTTAACCTCAACTCTCTTATATCTATAGTTTTAAATTGAACATGTTGCATAGTTGGAGTAGAAGGGAAATTATGAGATTGATAAAAATGTAAATGAAACAGAAAAAATTTAAATTTTCTTCTTTTGAAGAGTTTTCCAGAATCTTTCCTAGTAGTCAATTGCTATGAATACTGTTACCATTATTATAATATAAGTTCTTGTATGTATCCCTAGTTTCTTTGTTAAAATGTTATAATGATAGGCGTAGTTCCTCAGTTTTCTTACAATTATTCAGACATTGAATTTCTTGTATTTAGGTATCCAAATAATCCTGTTTGATTCAATGAGTATGATTTTTCAATGAGTATGATTTTTTTAACTAGTCCATTATTGACTGAAATTTAGGATTTATGTATATGTGTGTCTAGTATTGCATGGATATCATACATATATATATGAGGTGTATTTATATGTGTATAAAGTTAAGCTAATATGTATATATAGTACCGTTGTCATAGCTGAAATTTAACCATAGTAAAATCAATGAACTGTAGTTAAATAATGAACTGTAGTTAAAATATGCATAAATACATACATTTATAAATACATTTCCCAAATATTGCCTAGATGTGTACATGAAAATTACTGACTACTTAAACAAGTAATTTTTTTTCTGTTGAATTCATGAAGGAAACTCCTTTTTTATCTTCACAGACATTTTTTTTTCTCCCATGGGCCTTGAACTCAGGGCGTAGGTGGAATCCCTGAGCTCATTTTACTCAACTTTAGCACTCTATCACTTTGAGCCACTTTACCACTTCTGGTTTTCTAGTAGTTGATTGAAAAAGGTCCTGATTTTCTTGCCCAGGCTGGATTTAAACCATCATCCTAAGATCCAGGATGAGTAGATAAGATTAGATGTGAGCTACCGGACCCTGAAATCACAGACATTTCTGCTAAAAGTCCATTTTAACCTCTTAGTTAATTAAAGCTCTGACAAATTCTCCATGGTATATGTGAGGTCTTCCATCCTGCTATGCTTCCTTTTATAGCTTTATCTTTTTCTTTATCCAAATATTGAATATCTTGTCTTAGGAGGTGTTAACTAAGTAGCTGCAGAATTTACAAGGAAAGAAGACGGCATTATTTAATTTTGTGCTACCAAATTATCACCCTGTAAGTTATTTTAAAATGATGTTAGTAAATCCCTTCTGTTTTTATTGCAATTTTAATAATTCTTTTCAACCAAATCTTTCAAAATATAATGTCCAGATCACTCTTTCATTTTTTTTATTTCCTTTGTTCATTCTTTCGTATCCCTCCCGTAGCCTTTCATCCATTAGTCTTATTTATTCACACAGCTGTACTGTAAAGAGCAAAATTCCTTCCTGATACTTCACAAGGTCCAGCTTGTGTGTTTGTGTGTGCATGTGTATGTGTGCATGTGCGCATATAAAATGATCACAAAATCTCCTAAATAAAAAGAACATTTGATTTCCAAATTCTACCATTCTACTTCCAAAAATCATTACTAATAACACTAAAACAATTTGTTTCCTTTTAGTGTATCTGTTTCTTTTTAGTACATACATTAGATTCATATTGTATTTAAACGTTTGTCTACTTGCTCCATATATAGATTTGCACCCAGAGTTTATACCCAGATATTTAGGAAGGTAGAGTCGACAGTGTTCCGTTACTTTTACTTAAAACAACTCTTTGTATTTTTTGGGGGGGTCATAGGGCCTGAACTCTGGGCCTGGGCACTGTCCCTCAGCTCTTCAGCTCAAGGCTATTATTCTACCACATGAGCCACAGTGCCACTTCTGGTTTTTTTCTTTTTGCTTATGTGGTGCTGGGGAATTGAACCCAGGGCCTCATGCATGCAAGGCAAGAGCTCTACCACTGAGCCACTTTCCCAGCCCAACTCTTTGTATTTTTTTATCCTGTAAAAGTTGCCACTGTTGGGGGCGGGGGTTGGAATTTTGTGGCTTACAACAATTATTCTAGCTACTCAGGAAGCTGAGATCTGAGGATTGTGGTTCTCAGACAGATCGGCCAGAAACTTTGTGAGGTTCTTAACTCCAGTTAACAAGCAAAAATCAAGGAGTAGAACTATGGCTTAAATGGCAATGAACTAGTGCTGAGCAAAAAGCTCAGAAACAGCACCCAGGCCCTGAGTTTAAGCCCCAGGACCAGCATCCAAAACAAACAAACAAACAAACAAACATATTCATAGAATCACTAACTTTCATTATTTCCTTATTTTTTCTAAACATGAAAGTTTTATGTTAATACAATTGCTACTGTATTTCTAGCTGATGAATAACTGTGAAGATTGTATAATCTGAAGGAGACAAAAAATAAACTAAGTTTTGTGGCTTTGAGATACAGTTATATTAAGTTCTGTATTTCTGAATTTTCTCATGTATAAAATGAGAATTAATACAATATTTAACTCACATTACATTGATAATTTATTTTATAAATATATAATATTTAGGAATATGATTGAATTACACTCAGCCAAATAAGGTTATCATATATAAGACAGCATCCAGATTTATTGCCTATTAATCAGATCATTCAATTGACTGACTAAGCACTAGATAAATAGGAAACATCAGAGGAGAATGAACTGTCTGAAAACACAGTATTAAAATTTGAAGAATAAATTTGCAAATGTAGAGTCCAACACACATAATATGTATTCTGAGAGTTTCGTTTGCACAGATAATCTTGGAATATCAATTGCAGGAAAGTAAGGCCCAAAAAGATAAACTGCTTTTACATTTAATGCTTACACAGCTTGTATAGTTTTCATCAATTTAGATGCTAACAGCTTAAAATTATGAGTCATATAAAATAGATATTTGGAGTTACTTATATATCTGATTATTTTTAATTCTGCTTATTGTAGAAATGAAACTGTACCTGAAATATAGATAAAAACATATGAGTACCATCTAGTGGTAAGATAGTGGTAAGTGAGCAGTAGACCACAATAGAGAGCAGGCTAAAGCAGACAATGGTAACGTAAGTCATGTGATTGTAACGTAAAATGAGGTTGTGATTCAAATCAGCAAGTAATAAAGGGAGGCCATGTGATTATTTATCATAGTATCGGTAATAAAATAATAAACTACCTATGACAAATCAAATGGGTGCATAATATATTTCAATCATCACAATGCCCCTGACCACAGTTCTACATAATGAAGCTGTACCTGAGTGCTAGAACTTTAATGTTGGAAGAGTTTACAAATGTACTACTTTTAGTATTAGCAAAACAGTAATGCAAGTCACTGTGAACAAGGCCTAGGAAGGAAGGTCAAAACTCTATAGGACATCCAGAAGCAGGCATTTTTGAAACCTGCATTTTAAAAGACCTTCCTGGAAGCATGAAATCAATTACTGTAGATTTTGTAATTTAATTTGGAAGATGGGGTTCATAGGGTCTTAAAATACGTTTGTGAAAAAGTCTAATCCTATATTATTATTATTGTCATATAGAGGGGATGAATAAGGGGATTCCAATGTCATGAGTCATGTAACGAGTACATTTCCTTTCATTCTCTCCTAGTCGCTCTCTCCTGTCTCCATCCACGAGTTGGATAGCTCACTTTCATCAGTGAGCTCCACTGCTGCACTTTTTCTCCTTTTCTTTCAATTTCCATACCATCCTCCCAACTCTTCCCAAGATAGACACTTGAATACAATGTATTCAAAAAACTGTAAAGAGGACAGAATCATCAAAGTTGGAAAACAAAACATTTTTAAAGAAAGAATAGAAGAAAAAGTCCCTTGCTTCCATATCTTGGAGTTTGTTTCAGTATATGTATTGTAAAAACTAATTCTTGAGCAAGAATATCTGTCTAGTTAGAGATGGAAGCAAGAATATAAAGTCAAAATTGTTACCTTACAGAAGTATAACACAACAAAAGGTACAGTTTCAAAATTTATGATAATAATCCATATTCAATATGAATGCTGGACTCATGCCCAAAGAAATAAAAAGTGTTGATATTTTATATAGTTAATAAAATTCTAAACTGTGTCAGATAAATCAATATAAGCAGCATACCAAAAATATTTTCTCTCTGGGTGCTAGTGATTTATGCCTATAATCCTAGCTACTTAGGAAGTTGTGATCTGAGGACTGTAGTTTGAAGACACACAGGCAAGAATGTTTATGAGACTCTTAGTTCCTATAAACTATCAAAAATCTGGGAATGGAGCTGTGGCTTACATACTCTCCATTTGTTCATTATGAACAAACAATAACAAAGATAACCCACAGATAATCAAGAGACAAATGTGCATTTTTATCTATAGACCTAATTTTTTTTTCAAATACTCTTTCAGATTAATGAAACCAAGACCCAAATTAATTAACAATCTTCAATATGCTTGATAGGTGAGAGTAGAGAAAGAGGAAAGAAGGAGAGAGAGAAAAAGGGAGAGAGAAAGATAGGAAATAAAGGAGAAAGAGGAAGGGAAAGAGGAAGAGAGGAGGGAAAAATGAAAAATAAAAGGAAACTAAAACATGAAAAAGATGGATAAAAATAAAAGAAATGGGGAAATGAAAGGCACTACATGTATGTGAGACACTTAGTGGAGCTGACTTAAATGATTATAGAATCTGAAATTTCCATTGTAGCCTGAGGTTCCACTCTGGCTTCAAAAGTACAGTCTAAGAAGGAGGGAATCTGAGGACGTCATTGCTCAGAACAAAGCTAAAGGCATGGGATTCCTGACAGTCATTGTAGCAAAACTCAGGGCTTAATGTCTGGAGAACATGAAGTTGTGGAGCTTAAGGAAAAGAGAAAAATGATTGCCTACTTCAGAAGAGCAAGAGAAGGTTCTTTCTCTACTTCCAGGTTATTCTGCTCGATCTCAGAACTGATAAGATGACATTCACCCACATTAGATCAGGACGGAGATCCCTTACTCTGTCCACTGATTAAAATGCCAGTGCCTTCACAACCAGTGCCGTGAAGATCTCTTAACCTAAGGTCTCATTACATGACACCTACAACTAACAATTACATCCTCTTCATATCAGCTATTATAGACTAAGATAACCCAAGATTGTTTATGTTGCCTGTTGTATGCTATACAGATTTCCTTATGCATGTCGTGTTGCAGCTCTGTAGACTTGAATCTATAATTTCTAAATCCCATGGTTTACTTTCAGCTCCAATAACTGGTGGCAACCTTTTGTAGTTTCATATAATAAGTAGCATCAAGGACATCTATGAATCAGTAATTTATCTTCCCTTTCTGCCTTCTTTCTCAAAATATGTATTATGATAAGAATTCATTTAATTTTCTGTCATATTAATGCCTACCTGTTTATTATGGTAAGCATTTAGGGTAACAACCTTCTTTAATGATGTTGAGCTATAATCAAAGTATGATAGAAGATCTTTTCTTTGTTTCACCTTTCAAGAATCTGGAATGTATATTATTGTGAGAGTTTATATGTGAGTAGATATGTTTGTATGTGTTTATGTATTACTCCTTGTAGCCTCTGGGTTGATAACAGATTCACAGGAGAGTGGAAGCCACTACAGAATAACCAATAAAGCATCCAGTGAAACCAGGCTCCTGTATTAAAAGACTGTAATTCTAGCTACTTGGAAGGCTAATATCTGAGTATCATGGTTCAAAGCCAGCTGGGGAGGAAAGTCCATGAAAATCTTCTAAAATTAACCAGCAAAAAGCAAGAAAGTGCTGCTGTGGTTAAAGTAGTAGAGTGTTAACCTTGATCAAAAGAGTTCAGATACAGCTACCATGCATGAGTTCTAGCACCAGGATTCACACACACACACACACACACACACACACACACACACACACACTCACACACACACACACACACACACACACACCAATACATTGCAGGATTCCATGTGTAAACAAATGGCCTGTGATGGTAGAGTCTATAAAACCAGAACAGTCTAACAGATGATTTCAGTGACTCTTATTTATGGAAATTTACCAAGTAGAATATGAAATCATTTCATATATGCAGATGAACAGGTATTGAATACTTAAAATATCTTCAGAGCTGCTTAATGTTCTAGTAATGCCATTTGAGTTGTAAAAGGAAATATCAGTGTTGGGTTACTTTCCATAGTAAAGTTCTTATTAATGTAGGACAAGATTAGCAGGGGATCATGTTAGACAATATAGTGTGCTTGATTCCATAAGGCATGATCAGCATTAAAGCAGGATTCTGAGATTCATAAGTCTGTTAAAACTCTTCGGAGTTCATTTAGGATCATGAAATGTGGAATGGAATGAAAGCACAGCAAGACACCACTTTGCAATGCAAGAAGAGATATAATGAGTTGGTGAAGTTTGCAGAAAAATAAAGGAGTTTTTTTTTTTTAACCCAAAGAGGCATAGGTATAGGCAGGCATCCAAAAACTGACAGGTTCTACTAAAGAATAAAATGACTAGATAAGAAACATTCTCTCACTAGAAATAAGAAATTGGCTTCATTTTTGTTCAAAATTCTCCATTTATGAGTTATGGTAGGGTATGTATTTCCACTTGCTGCCTTGGACAAGAATATCTACTCCTGGAAAATGTATCTTACCTTACCGAGCAAAACAGAATCTACAGGTTTCATTAAGTAATTTGTAAGTAAGAGGCCATTTTATATTCTTCAGGTGGGTCACATCTTTGAAAGATATCCAAGCTGTATGATCCGGGGAAATAATCATAGCTAGATATACCCTCTTACCTTTTTGTATTTTCAAAAACATCTTACAGCACAAATCACACATAACAAGGAGCTGTGATGTTAAAACAAAACAGCCTCTGGAAAAGTCAGGAAAGGGATGTGGTTTCCGTTGTGAGGAAGCAGACCAACTGTCATTTAACTTCAGATTTGTGACACATATTTTGCCTTTATGCCCTTCTTGTTTATATAATAAGGAATTCATATAATTTCTCTGCATGCATGGTTATATCCCTTCTTGACATACCTATGATTTTAGTCAAACAGGTTGCTTCCAAGAAGAGCTTTTCTCCTCTCATTTCTCTGATACTATTTTGATAAAGGCCATGTGTCCAAGCAGTACAGTTTTCAGGTTTGAAAGTAGGCACCAACAAGTATATATCAGGTAATTGCAATGGGACACTGATTTGGTGTAAATAGCTAGTGGACATGAATGCAATAGATACAATGAGGATGTGTGTGTGCACAAGAGTATGTAAATGTGTGCATGTGTACATAAAGCTTGTGATCATGTCATCAATGACTAGAGTACAAATATGAAACTATTAGGATTCAGAAGCCAAACCTAATTATCAAGTAAATAAACAACTCCATAACCAAAAAGAGCTCCTCTGGAAAGACAGGGTGATCAGATACAATGGCCAAAGACATTCCTGGGAACAAGCCCTTCTCATCCCTCTCAGGGTAGCAGGGAGATAGTTCAGCTACCAGCCTCAGAACTCCCAAGCTCAGAAATGGGGCTCAGATATTTTAACAAAGTGATTCCAGAATCATGTCAGCCCTGAGCAGTGTGACAGTATCACAAAGGCATAACCTTTTGTGTCAGATTCTGATAAAGCAGCAATAATTACCATAAATTACCACTGAAAAATTTCAAAACCAGTAAGAGGCAATTACTGATATTTTAATGCTCTAAGTGAGTCTTAGAAACTTAGAAAATTATAGTTTCATGAATAGAAATATTGAAGGAAATAGTAATACTTAAGTTATTTACAAATGTTTATTTGCATAAATATGGGTGTATTATGTGCATATATGTATATATACATACACAAATATGTATGTATATATATATATACATATATCAAAGAAGAAGATATATAAAGATATAAAGCTGAAGTAACTCAAACCGCCATCACAAAATACCAGTGATTGGCTAAGAAGAAAAAAATTGCTTTATCTCTGTCAGGAAGTCTAGAAGACCAAGATTATGTCGGCAGGATTATTAAATTGATCAAGAACCGAAACTTCTCATTGTACACTTACCTGGCACAGGAAAGGAGACACTCAAGAAAGAAATAGAGAAAACAGGAGATTATATTAGCTTTCCTGTTTAGTTCTTGATTTCCTTATTTTTTCTCTCTCCCTTCTCAAAGGAACACTGATTTTACTGAAGCAAGGCTTTACATTTGAGAGTTCAATTAACCTTAATCACCTTCATAAATTCCTGTCTGTTCTCAATATACGTGGATGAGTGGATATGTCTTTAGTATATCAATTTTGGGGAAAAACCTTCAGTCCATTTCAAAAGGTAGTGTGAATATATTATAAATTTAAATCTAAGTTTTAGAAAATCATTAAAGAAATTCCATTTTGAAAGATACAAGGAAAATGTAGATCATGAGGACATTACTTATGTTCTTACTGTCTAGAGACTGATACTTAATGAAATTATGCTCATATTTATTATGCTCACAAAATTTTTTTTTCACAAAAAAACTTGAAAACTATATAGCATACCTATACCTTTATTAAGTTCATCTTTCCTTATTTCACAAAAACAACTTGAAAACTACATAACATACCTATAGCGATAAGTTAATATAGTCATTATGTAAAGGATCTAAATTTTAACTAAATATGCAATAAAAATTATTTGGAGGAGAAAATAGGCTTACATATTCCAATTATTTTACTTTTCTTGTCTTTTTTTCAATTTTCATAATGCAACATATCAGGTTGTTAACAGGGCTTTGGTCCTTGGCCTCTGTATAACAAGAGTACCCCAGGATACTGAATGTGATTAGCAACCATAGATGGCTGCATGCATACCAACATATAGAGCCCTCAGGCAGTGCTGGCCCTGCTTGGTGGGCTGTGGGATTTAAGGTTTCTTGACTGAAATTTCCTGTTTATTTACCTCAATGTGTTATTAGAATCATAATTGAAAGCAGATCAACCTGAAAACCTTTAAGCATCATTGCTTGAATCTTAGCGATAACACTGGGAAATAGAAGTAAGCAAATGCATACAGTGTTTTGTTCTCCTTTTATATTACACTAAGAAGGCATTGACTTCTTGTCAGGAAAACCGGAAATAAAGGGATAAAGCTTTCCTAGAAAGTCATAAATGTTGCAAAATTACTTTGTATAAGGTTGTATTGTCTATAGCCTGCTCTAATGGATTTGTTTCCTCTCTAAATTAATATATTGAAGCTCTAACCTCACATAAGAGGAAGAGGAGGAAGATGGAGGAGGAGGAGGAGCAGGAGGGGAAGAGGGAAGGGGAGGGGAGGGGGAAGGGGAGGAGGAGGAGGGGGGAGGAGGAGGAGAAGGGGGGAGGAGGAGGAAAAGAACACAGACCTGTCTCTTTTATACCCAGGAAAAAGCCCACCCAGAGATTGCTAACTGTAAAACAGAATATGGCCTTCAACAATAGCTTGACCTTTAACTTCCATTGTTAAGCGTTCTGAGAATATAATTGTTTGCCAGTTAAACTATTCTGTCTCTGTTACTTTTTGATGACAGACTAAGACAATGGCTAAATGCCTTAGTCTGTCATAATAAAGTTTTTCATATTTTAATTTCAGTTTTCTTTAATTCATTTTTCATTTTTCCTATTTTAATTCAAGTATAACCATTTTATTTGTAATAATACATATATTCATAGACTTCTCATAAAGGTCTGAGTTTGACTTGGTGCATTTTAATTACTGATTAGCATTAATTTTGACTAGGTGAATTCTAAATTTAGTGAAATTTGAACACTATTATGTCTCCAAAGTATATTTTAGTTATAAAATTAGGTAATGATTGATGGCCAAAGTATATAAATGTAGAGATTTATTCTAATGTTAATGGTAGTTATTTAAGAACCAAATTAAAAAGAAAAAAAAAACCCACCTTGGTGATAAAACTTTGTTAACATATTTTAGAAGGGAATTGTCTGGGAAAATCAATTGCATTCTCAAAAGCCACCAGAAGATGGCGAGAGAGGAGTGGTCATAACAGAATGGAGAGCATGAGTACTTCATATTCTTACAGTTTGAATTTTAAAAATAATATAATATAAGCAGTGATTTCTGTACTACTTTAATGTCCCATAATTGATTCAAACATAAACAGCAAAAATTACGTTTCATTGTTCTTATATTATCAAGTCTAGACACACATAGTTTAGTGAAAGCTTATTTACTACATATGATTTATATTTCATATAGAATATTTTCTTACTATATATGAATTTCTATCTACAGAATATACTTATTTTGATATAAGATAAAATATATATTATATTGTTATAACAATACTGAAAATAATTTAGATTATAATGAAATTATCATTTGACTTACATTTCTATTGGCAACAGTATTATTTTCATTATATGACTGTCATAAATACCTTTATAAATAAACTAATCAATTCTAGTTTTGTACTTAGCATTAATAACATAAATATATCAAGGAAATTTAATATAGTTATAAAGATTTCAATTCTGTCATATGTATGAGGTCACTCTCAGAGTGAAAGAGAGAATTAAGAAAAGAGAATTAAGATTAATAATCAATGAATATAAGAGTATCCCTGTCCTTTGTACAGTCTGGGGCTAATGGTAAATGTTTTATATAGTGTGTGAAGTAATAAAAATATGATCATGTTTACCAGAAAAGTTTAGTTTGCCCACTCTTATGAGAGTAATTGACTGCAACTTCTGTGTTCTCATTTCCTTCTCAGGACAACTTATAGACTAGAGAAAAAAAAGAAAAAGGAAAAAAAATGCTATTATTTTTCTTGCTATTTATGGTTAAATCAATTGTGACAAACCATACAGAGAACATTAAAATGTATTTTACAGTGAAATTACTCCAATCAAAAAATAAGTGAAGTTAAATTAGGGTTATGATCACATTTCTTCTACCAGTTTACTCCAATAATCCTTTAATCACAAAATAGAAGCTCCTCTTGAACCCCCCAGAAAGTTCTTGGTAGTTATGCTTACCTACAACTTATTGTTTCTTTCAGACAACTGGAGTCTTATTTTATTGCCTTCTCTTTATCTCTAATTTCCCTTTTTTAAGCTAAACTTGATTTGTATTGATACAGTATATGCTTCTTTCATTATTGCAATTTCTATCTAAAACAATTTCATGTTTTCCATTTTTAATGTATTAATAAGCTAAAGATAAAATCCCTAAAGTTGTATATGCTGCCTTTGTTTTGTACACTTAAAACCCTCTGCTAGAATATGTTTCATCATATTTAACTGCAATAAGCATGCAGATAATGTAAATTATATGTTTGTTAGCTTTTTATTTGGATTACACACTGACAACTTCACAGTATCCAATTGAAATGATGGTAAATGAAGAAAGTAAGTCTATGTCTCTTTTATGCGCTCATGTTCCTTAACTGAGTCAGGTTTATAATGTGATTTGGCAAAATTGTACATTTGATCGATGCCCTTTTTGGTGGGAATGTGGGCAGTGAAGGTCTTGCTGATGAAGCTACCCAGACATTTGATTCTTGGACACAGAAAAAGAGTAGTGCTGGCGATAGTAAGGGAAAAAGTTGGCACAATTGTGCCCACATTCCAGGCTTTTGTGGAAGGTACAACATGCTAGTGATAAAAATGGATATCTTGTAAATGTCTAAAGAAAGTGGAAAGAAATGAATTGCATATTTCTGATTGATAATAGTAAAACTTGAGATAAAATTTAACTGTAAGAAAAAGGAATGTAAGAGTGAGGAGTGGGGCTGAGGATGTGGCTTATTGTTAGAGTGCTTGCCTAGCTTGCATGAAACCCTGAGTTTGATTCCTCAGTACTACATATACAGGAAAAGATGGAAGTGGCACTGTGGCCAAAGTGGTAGAGTGTTAGCCTTGAGCAAAAGAAACTCAGGGACAGTGCCCAGGCCTGATTCATGGACTGGACTAGCAAAAAAAAAAGGAAGGAGTATAATCTAATTATGTATATTACACACATGTGTGAGGTACTTTGGTGAAACCCTTTTGAACCTAGCACATATGAACAAAAATACATGGCAGAAATGTAAAAGAGGACCTCTCCAAGGTATGTGAATAGGGGTGGGAGTGGTACAGAGTGTATGGAAAGTGAATATACACAAAATGCTTCTTGATACATGTGTGAAAATGAAGCTTCTTGTAATTACTCTGGAAAAGAATTAAAGAGATGATGATGAGTTGTTTTAGTCTGTTTTAAGCACATTGTGTGTGTATATGGATATGACAAAATAAAATCCCCTGTAGAACTAACTGATGCCAATAAAGTAATGATGTAAATTGGTGATCTTATTAAACAAGATTTGAAGATTTGGAAAATTCTTAGTTCATCTGTCTTGCAAAATATCCGAAGACATTCAGGATAGAGCAGTAATAAGTTACTAAGTGATCAAGTAAGGAGATTAACATACATTTGATCCTCACTTAAACAGCTAACTATCAAGCAAATTACAAGTTGGAAAGAAGGAGAAGGACACATAAGTGTGTGAAGGACATTTTATATTCAATCCACATCAGTCCTAAAGAACCATGTAGGGAACTGATGGCTCTAATGAAGTGATTGTAATACAGTGGGACAAATATATGTATTTGCCCTATGCTAAATTTGTCCCTTTTAACTAGAATTTCTTTTTATTGTTCAATTTAGTCTTTGGAAAGTACAATTTAATGACCTTTAAAATAATATTTTTCTTAATTTAAATTTTATTGTAAAGCTGATGTACAGAAGGTTGCAGTTGAATTTAAATGTTATTGCAAAGCTGACGTACAGAGGGTTGCAGTTGAACAAGTCAGGTAATGAGTACATTCCTTTTGGATCAGTGCCACCTTCTCATTTTCTCCCACATTCCCACAGATTCCCCTCTCCCCCAAGTTGTAAAGTTAATTTCCAACAAAGTGTCTAGTGAGTATTACTGTTGAATTAGTTCATCCTTTGTTCCATGGTTTCTGTGATTCCCATTTCCTTCCCCAAATCAGATAAACTTATATACAAAACAAAGGTTACAGAAATTAAAAATAGTGACAACATGAAATAAACCAAAGGGGGAAAAAGAAACAAAAACAAGAGAAATAACTGCAAACAGTACAATAAAAACCCCTCTGTTTTCCATTTCTTGGTGTTCATTCCAATAAGCCTTGTTTTATATAGTCATATGCATCTGGCTCAATAGCATGTACATATGACCATATAGAAATAAGATTAAAGAAAACATTAGGATTTTTTTTTTAGTTGGTCGTTGGGCCTAAACTCTGGGCCTGGGCACTGTCCCTCAGCTCTTCAGCTCAAGGATAGTGCTCCACCTCTTGAGCCACAGTGCCACTTCCGGCTTTTTCCGCTTATGTGGTGCTGAGGAATCGAACCCAGGGCCTGATGCATGCTAGGCAAGCACTCTACCACTGAGCCATCCTCCCAACAAATCGTTTAAATAGGGATACAGGTGGACACATTGCAACAATGAGATGTACAAGTCCTTATGTCAAAAAACAAACTTTACAACTTTGGTGGGGGGGGGTGGGAATGGATGGGAAGGGGAAACAAAGGAGGAGGCAACAATGCTTGATAAGAAATGTACTCATTATCTTGCCAATGTAATTGTAACATCTCTGTATGGTATTTTCATAATAAAAAAAGAAAATAAATAAAATATTAAGATAGCATGGTAGACAACTGTGTCAAAAATCTGCTATTTCTTCTTCAGATAATTTTCTCTTTTAGCCTTTAGCCCACTTAGTTATCCGGCAATTGTTTCTTGAGGATTTGTTGTTGGGAGATTTAGTTTTTGAGTTCCAAGTATATTTTAGATATGAGACACTTGTTCATTGTATGGCTAGTGAATATCTTCTCCCAATCAGTGGGCTTTCCATTGATCTTGCTAGCTATGTCCTTTGCCACGCAGAAGCTCTGCAGCTTCATGCAATCCCATTTGTCCAACCTTTCTTTGATTTGTTTCTTGGTCTGTATTAAGAAAATTTTGGCCTGTGCCAATGAGACCTAGGGTTTCTCCTATTCCATCCTGTAATGTTTTCAGAGTGTCTGCTTTGACTTCGAGGTCTTTGATCCATTTGGAGTTGATTCTGGTGCAGGGTGATATATAAGGATCTAGCTTTAGTTTTCTTCAGGTGATTAACCAATGTTGCCAGCACCATTTACTGAAGAGGCTGTCTTTCTTCCATTCTACTTTTTATCTCCCTTATCAAAGATTAGGTGGCTATAGGTCTGTGGGTTCAGTTATGGGTCTTCAGTTCTATTCCATTGGTCCTCAGGTCTGTTCCTACGCCAGTACCAAGCTTTTTTGATTACTATGGCTTTGTAGTAGAGTTTGAAATTTGGTATTGATATTCCTCCAGCACTGTTCTTTCTATTAAATATCATTTTGTTATTTGGGATCTTTCATTTTTTCCATAGGAATTTTTGGATATCTGCTTCTATTTCCTTGAAGAATGAGGTTGGAATATTGATAGATATCACATTGAATTTGTAGATAGCCTTGGGAAGTATTGTCATTTTCACAATGTTGATCCTTCAAATCCAGGAGAATGGAAGGATTTTCCTCTTCCTAAGTTCTGCTTTGATTTCTTTATTCAGGTTTTTAAAGTTTTCATCATAGAGGTCCTTCACTTCTTTAGTTAACTCCTAGATATTTTATTATATTTTTTGTGGGGCTATTACAAAAGGAGTTGTTTTCCTGAGTTCAGCCACACTCTTCTCATTGTTGGCATACAGAAAAGCCATTGATTTTGAGGGTTAATTTTATACCCTGCTACTTTGCCAAAGTTTTGAATCAGCTTGAGTAATTTGGGAGTGGAGTCCATGGGATTATTTAAAAACAAGATCATGTCATCTGCAAAGAGGGAGAGTTTTACTTCATCTTTCCCTATTTGGATCACCTTTATGTTTGCATCTTGTCTTGTTGCTGTAGCTAGGCATTCTAATACTAAATTGAAGAGAAGTGGAGAGGGTGGACATCCTTGTTTCATCCCTGAGTTTAGAGGAAATGGCTTTAGTCCTGGCAGTAGGTTTGTCAAGTACAGAGTTTATTACATTGAGGAATAGACACAGGAATAATTGCTCAACCTCTCTAACCATAAAAGAAATGCAAATCAAAACACATTGAGATTCTATGTCACCGCAGTTAGAATGGCTAGAATCAAGAACTCTAATAACAACAGATGCTGGAGGGGATGTGGCCAGAAGAGATCCCTAGTGCATTGTTGGTGGGATTGTAAACTTGTTCAACCACTTTGGAAAGCAGTATGGAGGTTTCTCAAAAGACTCCACGTAGCGTTCCCCTATTACATAGCAATCCCATTTTTAGAAATTTACCCAAATGATCACAAACAAAACCATACTAAAGCCACCAGCATGACTATGTTTATTGTAGCATTATTTACCATAGCTAAGATATGGAACCAACTCAGATGCCCCTCAGTAGATGAATGGCTTAAGAAAATGTTGTATATATACACAATGAAATTCTGTGCCTCCATCAGAAAAAATGACATTGCCCCATTTGTTAGGAAATGAAAAGACTTGGAAAAAATTATATTAAGTGAAGTAATCCAGGCCCAAAGAAACATAGGTCCCATGGTTTCCTTTATTTTCAGTAAGCAGTACATGTGTAGGATAAGTATAAAAGTTCAAACCTATGTACATATGACTATATAAGTTGATGCTAAGCAAAATGAACCCTAAGATAGTGACACAATCTTTTCTTCTTTCTTGTTATTGTTTCTAAATTATTATAATGTACCATGTGATGTTTTTGTTTCTTTGCTATGTTCCTCATCCATGGTATAACCCCTGTTTTCACTGTATTTGATGTTGGTGTCTGCTTCTTATATATACATTTCTTTAATTTGGGGAGGGGAAGGCAAAAAGCAAAATGCTTAAATAGGGATACAGGTTGACCCATTGTAACAATGAGTTGTACAAAACACTATGTTGAAAACAAACTTTATAACTTAGGTGTGGGAGTGGAGGTAGTTGTGGAGGTGGGAAAGAAGGGATGGAAGGGGGAAAACAAAGGAGGAGGCAACAATGCTTGATAGGAAATGTACTCATTACCTTGCTCATGTAACTGTAACCACTCTGTACAGTATTTTTACAATTAAAATGTAAAAAAAATCTGCTATATTTTTTGTATACAATTTTCTAATTCGGGGAGAGGAAGGGAAATAACAATATGCTCAAGTAAGGATACAGGTTGACCCATTGTAACAATGAGCTGTACAAGACACTATGTTGAAAATGAAATTTACAACTTGGGGAGTGGCAGAGTGTGGGTGGAGAGAGGAGTTGGGGAAGTGCAGAGGGAAAGGATGGTAGGGGAAAAACAAAGGAGGAGGTAAAATGCTGGATAGGAAATGGATTCATTACCTTACTCATGTAACTGTAATGGCTCTGTACTGAATTTTTAAAATAAAAATTTGCTTGGAAGAATAGAAAAGAATGTTTCCATTACTTCCTTGTGAGTATTTACACATTTCATTAAGTGATACCTTCATAGTTCTGTGACAAATATTTAGTGTTAATCGCTAAGAGACAGATGGAAATCATAGTTTTAAAGAAGCAATAGAAATCCTAGTGATATCTTCAGTTTTACCATGTAATTTGTTTCAAGAAGATATATATATAAATATATATACATACATATATATTTCATATATACATTCATATATATGTATACATACATATATATCACAAATAACAGTAAGAAAAAATATATACATACTGTCAGTCATGGGACTTGAACTCTGGGCCTGGGCTTTTTCCCTCAGGTCTTCAGCTCAAGGCTAGTGCTCTACCAATTAAGCCACAGCACCACTTCCAGCTTTTTCTACTTACATGGTGCTGAGGAGTCATACCCAGGGCCTCATGCATTAAAGGCAAGCATTCTACCACTGAACTACCTTCCCAGCCTGTAGAAAGAAAATATTTAAAAAGTCTTGGTCCATTCATCTACTGAGGGGCATCTGGGTTGGTTCTTTAAATAATGCTGCAATAAACATGGTTGTTCTAGTAGCTTTAGTATGGTCTTGTTTGTGATCATTTGGGTAAATTCTCAAGAGTGGCATTGCTGGGTCATAAGGGAGCTATATGTGAAGCCTTTTGAGGAACCTCCATACTACTTTCCAAAGTGGTTGAAGAAGTTTACACTCCCACCACAATGCAGTAAGGTTCCTTTCTGTCCACATTCCCTCCAGCATCTGTTTTTATTAGAGTTCTTAATTATAGCCAACTGGGGTGAGGTGGTATCTCAATGTTGTTTTGATTTGCATTTCTCTTATGGCTAGAGAGGTTGAGCATTTTTTCATGTGTCTATTCGCCATCCTTCTTTCCTCTTCAGAAAATGTGGTATATATACACAATGGAATTCTATGCCTTCATCAGGAAGAATGACCTTGTCCCATTTGTTAGAAAATAGAAAAACTTGAAAAAAATTCTATTAAGTGAAGTAAGCCAGGCCCAAAGAAACATAGGTCCCATGGTTTCCCTTATTTACAATAACTAGTATATCTCTGAGACAAGCAGAAAAGTTGATGTTAGGTGAATGAACCCCAAGATAAGTATGCAAATGTTCTTTTCTTTCATGTGATTGTTTCTAATATATTTATAAAATGATTTCTTTGTTGCTCTGTATGTCCCTCCCCCACTGTAAAACCCTGCTTTCACTGTATTTGATGTTGTTATAATTTGGGGAGGGGAAGGACAAAAACAAATCGTTTAAATAGGGATACAGGTGGACCCATTACAACAATGAGATGTACCAGTCGTTAAGTCGAAAAACGAACTTTACAACTTTGGTGAGGAGGGGGCGTAGGCGGGGGTGGGGAGGAAGAGATGGGAAAGGATGGGAAGGGGAAACAAAGGAGGAGGCAACAATGTTTGATAAGAAATATACTCATTATCTTGCCCATTTAATTGTAACCGCTCTATATGGTATTTTCACAATTAAAAAAAAAAGTTTTGGCAATTGGGCTGGGAAGGTGCTCAGTGGTAGAGTGCTTGCATCACATGCATGAGACCCTGGGTTCCATTCCTCAGCACCACATAAGCAGATAAAGCTGGAAGTAGTGCTGTGGCTCAAGTGATAGAAAAGTAGCCTTCAGCAGAAGAGCTGAGGGACAGTGCCCTGACCCTGAGTTCAGGCCCCATGACCTACAAAAACAAGCAAAAAAAACCTTGGCAATTTATTTCAAGAAGTTCAATACAATTTCAAATATAATTTATTTCACAAAGTTGTAGAGTCTGTATCTGAGTTCTAGGAGGTTCAAGTTCTAACTGGAGCCTCTGGTTTATAATTTTGCAAGGTAGAAGGAAAGGTTGGTAGCTTGTGTGGTCTCCTAACACATGAAGGAAACAATTATCTCTCAAATTTTCTAATTAAAAAACATTAAACTAAAATTAAACCTTTCTTTTTCTTTAGGGAAACATATTTCTCCCATTGTATTCTATATTTGCCCTTCAAAATTAAAGGCTTCTTCACAGCAAGATGTACCATGCTGTGTGTCAGCAATGTTTTACTACATTGCAACAACACTAAGATCTCATGTAAATGATGTCTCAATGTCTCCTCTCTGTCTCTCTCTCTCCCTACCTATATATGTGTGTATATATCTATATTTATCCATCCATATATATGTATATGTGCATATATATATCTATCATTCCATAGATGTATGTATACATATCTTTACATGTGTGTATACATATAACTCATAGTCATAGTTTTTTTATACTTTAAATTTGTTCCCTTCTTTCTAGATTTTTTTTCAACTTGAATATCAGAGACTTTGTTAATTGTAAAGCTATGACCTTTGAAACATTTCAAGAAGACAAACAACAGTTTTCTTAAAACATTTTATCCAAATTATTATTTCGTAAATAACATTAATTTGGTTTCAAATTTGTTTATTGGGCTGGAAAATAATCATTCATTCTCTCCCTGCATCAAATGTTCCTCATTAAAATGGCTACACCAATCATACTATCTTCTAATATTATCTTTTGGCTAGGGTGTCAGTAGGTATATTTATATCAGGTGTCAACAACAATACGAACTAAAGCGAGCTATTTTTCTTATGCAGAATGAGCTTAGTAATTTTGAAGATCATTTCTGATCTTCTGCCTCTACATTATAAAATACTTAAAGTAAGAGGGTGGGGTGCGTTCAACTCATGAAAGGGCAATGTGTCCCTTTCATAAGCTAAGTAAAAGGAACTTCAAAGAGACCAGTTTAAGCTAGTACTTGATACAATATCTAACTTTATGTTCATCTGTTATTGTTAACAAGAAGAGAAAAAATATTCAGGTGGATTGTAATGCCACAAAGGCCTATGATACATAAACCAGGGTTGGAAGAAATCTGATGCAGATTTCATCACATGGAGGTCTTCATCCTGGGGAAGAATGCATCATCTACACAATGTAAAAGTGTTGGGGCATGTGTTAGAACCGATGATGGTTATTACAGGAAAAATTCAGGACACACAAAGTACACCCTTGAAGAAAATGTGTCTATTCAAATGTCCATTGAATTTCAGAAAACAAAGACATCACATTCTGACAAGACCATCATTTGTATATATATATTACTCTTCTTGGGGCAAGAACACCACAAGTCCAAGTCCAAAAGGAAGAGCTTTCAGATGTTGAGAATTCTATTATGAATATGATTTTTGAGCTAGAAATTGTTGCCATGAATATGTAAGTAGTATCACTGGACACAGTAGCTGATACTTTAATTACAGAGATCAGGAGGATCTTGATTCTATGACTTGAATAAGCATAAAGTCAAAGAGATGCCCATCTCAGCTCCCCCAATAGAAGTGGATACCTGTGGTCCATGCTACAAAGGGAGGCCATAGGAAGCATGGTTGAAGTCTGAGCTTAACACCAAGCTAAAAATTTGCTACTTGAAAAATAAAAAGAAAGTAAGGCTGGAGACATAAGGCATTATTATAAAATAAAATGTATAGGGAGTTATACATTAATTCACAACTAATACTCAACATAACACATCACACCTGCCTAAGAGTACACTGAGATATCAATGAATGCATAAAGTAGGTACAAAAACATGGTCAATGAAAAACAAACATCTAGAGCTTGTTAATAATCAGTGTATTAAACAAGTACCAATACGTATTTTAGTCACATTAACATTTTTGATATTAATATTTTAGAGAAATAAATAAGTGCTGTTCAAGTTAACATCTAAAATTACATTATAAATTTACTGCTTGTATTGACTACAAGAATATATAAGGCTACAAGGAAAATGGCAGAGTGTGGTTCTCAATGACTTGTACATGATCTAATTTCCTCTAAATGGACCTAGATGTGCTTTAAGTGGATGTCTTGGGTCCACATAAAAGCAATGAAAAAAACAATCAAAACAATCAACACCAACTCCTATTTTGTTCATTATACCTTGCAGCAATGAACAGAGTGAGCATTCCAGATAAAACAGCAGCAGTGGCAAGTTGTGTACTTTGTTGACTCCACCACTTCCTCATCTCTGCAGTAGCAAGGAAAGAGTCCATCACACTGAAGAAAACCCAAATAAGCCAGTTTATAGCTGCATCATTGTTAGGAACACTGTGGGTATCATCTCGGAAAGGCGTTTCATAGAGCTGGTGTAATTGCAGAATATCAGCACTGGGTGGAGGGAAGGAAAGGTACCCACAGACTCATACAAGCTTTAGGCCACTAAACTAATCATGGTCCTAGTATTCACTTTGAAGGCCATCACACAATTCTGGGGCCAGTTGGGTACAAAAATTTTTTCTATGCAATCCTCTGAGTAGCATCTGAGGAAAAACAGAACAACTTCTCAAAAAGGCTGAGTGAAAACCATTTAAAATGAGGAATTATAGTAGCTTCTTAACACGCTTTCAAAAACAAGAAATTTTCAAAAACAAGAACTGCTTTGAGAGTGTAATCTTCCCACATGAATAATAATAGAAGAGTTCTAAGGTCTTGGCTTTGAGCTCTGCCAAATATCTCTATAGAGTGGTCCTATCATGATCCTACATGCATCAATTCTTGGTTGGAGGTGGGATTCAAGTGGTAGACCTCTAAGCATAAGCAAACAGGACAAGAAACAGTGTGAGGTATTGAGTTCAATCCTCATGCTGGCACAAAATAAAAAGAAAAAAGATAAATAAAAACCCCAAACAAAGCAGTCAAAGTGAAACTAAGCAAAGAAAAGGGGGGAAAAAGAGAGAAAGTTAAAGAGAAAAGATGGGTATAGTTGCTCATTCTTGTAGTTAATTCCTGCTTCTAGGGAGAAAAAGACAGGAGGATTGCAGTTAAAAGCCAGCCCAGGTAGAACGAGTCAGGAACAATGGCTTACAATTATAATCCCATCTGCACCAGAGGTATAGGTATTCATTTTATTGTCTGAAGCCTGGCTTGGGCAAAAACAAGAGACCCTACTGGAAACACAACTAAAAACACAAAGGGCTGAAGACATGGCTCCGGTGGCAGAGTTCTAATTTACCTTGCTTTTCATCCTTTCTTTTTTTTTTAATTTTAATTTTAATTCTTTGTGAACATACTGCACAGAGGGGTTACAATTACATGGGCAAGATAATTAGTACATTTCTCATCAAGCATTGCAGCCTCCTCCTTTGTTTACCCTTCACATCCCTTCCCAGCCTCCCCCCGCCCCTCCCCAATTTCCCTACCACGAAAGTTGTAAAGTTCGTTTTTGACATGACAACTTGTACTTCTCATAGGTGCATCGGGTCCACTTGTATCCTTAACCAACGTGTTTTTCCCCATCTCCTCCACAAATTATACCGACATCAAATATAGTGAAAGCAGGGATTATACTGTGAGGGAGGGACATACAAAGCTACAATGAAATAATCTTATAAATGAGTTAGAAACAAATGTATGAAAGAAAAAAAAACATTTAAATA
>NW_012267237.1:15535522-15549311 GCF_000151885.1 Dipodomys ordii | reverse complement strand
TCATATACAGCCTTTATTGTATTGAGGAGTGTCCCATGGATTCCTAAGGATTTTTCATCCTTTCAAAGAGCAGGCAGAACACAGTTGCTTTTTCAGGGGAAGTATTCAATAAGGAAGGAAGGAACTAAGACCAAGAACCAGTCAGAGAACATCTTTCAGATGGGCCTTAGGGGCTGGCAGGTCAGCATTGAATATAAATTCTTCCTGGAGCCAAGGATAGGTCTAGGTTTAGGGTTTTAGGGGGTCAATATGCACACAATGCCAATCTTTACCTTTTGCTGCCTTCAGGAAAACAAATAAAAAAATAAACAACAAAAATAAAACCACATAACCAGGAGCTTTAAGAGTTGGCTCACAAGATTCTAGAAGTGGGCAAGTCCAAAATACTCAGGGTATCTTGTAGGCCCTTCTTTTTTAGGTTGGGGAGAGCTGATGTACAGTTCTATTCAGGACTTAACAATTCATTCACGTTCTGAAAGGCCATGAATTTTACTCAAAATATGCCCATTTGAATACTAATTTTATTGTAAAAAATCCTTTACAGAATTAACAAGAATAATGTTTGATCAGATATATAGACAATGTAATACAGAAAATCAAGTGTAAAATTAATCACTGCAGATAATTGGAGGACTTTTTTCCCAGTTTACTTCTATGAGAATGCATTTACAGTGATGGCATATAGTCTGATGATGCTTTCTTTTTTTTTTTTTTTGTCCATTGTGGAGCCTGAACTCTGGGCCTGGGCGCTGTCCTTCACCTCTTCAGCTCAAGGCTTGTGCTCTACCACTTGAGCCACAGCCCCACTCCCAGCTTTTTCTGCTTATGTGGTGCTGAGGAATCAAACCCAGGCCTCATGCATGCATGGCAAAGACTCTACCACTGATACACCTTCCCAGCCTGGCTATTCCTTAGATAGACAGAATTCCAAACACCTGCTTTTATATTTCAATTCATGAGCTACTGATAATGGAGATGGATGTGAAGTTTTAGCAGTACCAGGGGAGAAAGTTTCACATACAGGTGAGTGGTCATGAAATATCTTTTTGAGAATCACTGCTAGTGATTTTCCTCTGGTGCTCATTGTTTAATTAATACTTTATGAATACATGGATATTCAAAGCACCTGCAATTGTTCATCATAGTCATGTTAAGCAGCTTGGAAATAACATGTTGTGATCTATTAATATTCTTTGGATATATTTATCTCTTTTGCTTTGTTTTTCTTTACTAATATACAAGATCTATTATGCATACACTGTTTTTCTACCGCTCTGCATTATAATTGCTAAAATTAAACTCTCAAAATCATTCCCTGTAGATATCTTTTTAGTAGCCATATTTATTCAATATTTACTTATTGTTGTTGGTGAATTGAAAGATGACTGACTGTAGTCAGAAGCAATTTGCGCATTGGAATATGAATGCCTATTTTATAAAATGCATGCATAAAACACTCAGAAATAGACAAAGTAATATCTACACATCAGATATGATACAATTATCAGTTTAACAAAACACCTGTCACATTGGTTATTGAAGCAACAAATTAGTAATTTTTATGTTAAGGTACATAATGAATACACTACATTTTTGAGATAATTAATATTTATAAAATTATAACTATATAGTGGAATTTCTCAACTAATTTTTCTGCAATAGAGAGTACAAATTAATAAGGATCAATTTTCAAGGTGACCAACTTTTCCATTTTAAATGCTATAAAGCAATAAGAAAATAATTTCAAATGTTAAGCAAAACAATTGTTTTCAATATAAAAACACTAATATAAGTGGTACAAATAAGCAATGCTTCTGCACATTTTAAAAATTAAGGGTTAATTTCATAAAGAAATTAATAGAGAATAGAACATTTGAAACAGAGATAATGTGCCACTTTAACAGTAAAAGCATATAATTGCAATTCATGAAATGTGAAGTTTTGTTAAATTAAATATAACATAAATATTTAATTTTACTTGATTTTTAAACATAAGTTTTTGTAATTATACTCTGAAAATTACTATATGACTTTGTATGTTAAATTGAATGGGTTTTGTTCGTCTGTTTTGTTAGTTGTGTGGCTTGAACTCAGGGCCTGGGCACTGTCCCTGAGCCTTTTTGTGCTCAAGGTTAAAGGTCTACCACCTGAGACATAGCACCACTTCCACTTTTTAAATGGTTAATTAGAGAAAATGGTCTCACCAGGAATTTTCCCTTGGGCTGATTTTGAATTGCAATCCTCAGATCTCAGCCTCCTGAAGAGCTAGGATTACAGTTGTGAGCTAGGTGACCAGGTGATATGTTTACTGTTTTTCAAAGAGAAAAGTTTTAAAATTGCAATTCCCTCCAATTTTCATGATTAAAATTATAATATCATCAATTATTCTTCCCCACTCTCTTCTTTCCTTCCCTTTGTTGCCACTTTTGGTCCTTCACCATTTATTAATTTATTATTTTTTAAAAAATCTTTATATGGGGCTGGAGAGGTGGCTCAGTGGTTGAGTGCTTGCCTCGCATGCATGAGGCCCTGGGTTCGATTCCTCAGCATCACATAACAGAAAAAGCCTGAAGTGGTGCGTGGCTCAAGTGGTAGCTGAGGGACAGCACTCAGGCCCAGAGTTCAGGCCCCACGACTGACAAAAAAAATTATATGTTTTTTATTGTAAAAATACTGTACAGAGGAGTTAGTTACATGAGTAAGGTAATGAGTACCTTTCCTATGTAGCACTGTGGCCTCCTCCTTTGTTTTCCCCTACCATCCCTTCCCTCCCACCTCCCACACTATCTCCTCCCAACGCCCCCTTGCCCCGCCATCTCCCCACCCCCAAATTTGTAAAGTTCATTTTCAACACAGTGTCTTGTACATTGTTAAGATGGGTCAACCTGTATTCCACCCCCAAATTTGTAAAGTTCATTTTCAACACAGTGTCTTGTACATTGTTAAGATGGGTCAACCTGTATTCCTATTTAAGCATTTTGTTTTTTTCCATTCCTCTCCAGAAATTAGAAAAGTGAAGTGTATATACAAGATACAGGGTACCAGAGTCAAATACAGTGTAAATGAGTTATACCTAGGTGGAGGAACATACAAAAGAAACAAAAAAATCACATAGTACAATATAAGTACATTAAGAAGAACTGCGACAAACATAAAACCTCTTGTGTCCCTGTCGTGGGGTTCATTTCACCTAACATCATCTTATATGGTTGTATGTACATAGCTTTTGACCTTATCTGCTTGTCCTAAACATACACTAGTTATTGTAAATAAGGAAAACCATGGAACCTATGTTTCTTTGGGTCTGGCTTACTTAACTTAATATAACTTTTTGTCTTTCCATTGGTTTTATTAATTTATTTACTTACATTTATTTCAGTCCTTACTCCCTCCTACCCATCATTCCTTTCTTCTTTCTTTCCTTCCTTCCTTCTTTCCTTCCTTCCTTCCTCTCTCCTTCCCTTACCCTCTCTTCCTTCCTTCCTTACTCTTTTTCTTCTTTTGTCTTCCTCCTTTCTTTCTGGTTTCTACTTCAGGTGCATTCTCATTCTTACTTGCCTAAAAACAAATGCCCAGAGACTATAATTAGAATCCTTCTGACAAAGAAATCAGCACCAGTAAAGGTAATTATGTAATTATAAATGACAGCATGAATGCAAATCTCTTATTCTTTCTTCTCTTAAATAACATTTAAATTACTGTATAAAACAGCATGCATTTAATTGTACTGTTGGGATTATAGCACATAAAATTTAACTAATTGACAATAACAGGACAGAGTCATTAGGTAGAAACAAAGCAATATTCAAAGAAGGACATGAACCCAGATGGTAATGAATCTGCAGAAGCAAATTTGGATGATGAGAAATGGTACATAAGAGGGTTAGCATATCAAACTGTAAATAAAGACTGTCTCTTTTAGACTATTAAAAGACATAATTGGATAAAATAATAATTATCTACTGAGATATGTTACATATATACAGCTTGATATAGGTAACAATTACACCAATAAACAGGAAATAGAAGTAGAGGTATGTTCCTGTATTTGTCTGGAGTTAATTTAATGTGAGCCAGTCGTTGATATGTTAAGGTTAGAGTTAGCCCTAAAAGAAAATTAACTACGAAAACTAATTTTGAGACATGGTAAATGATCCTAAGAATTAGGGGAATTGAAATGCTACTGTAAACTCTGTAATGTAAAGGAAATATAAAAATGTGTATTATAATAAATAGTGGTTGGAATTTTTGCTCAGTTGATATAGTGCTAGCCAATGAGCTAAAGTGTCATAAAACATACCAAAAAATGGCAGTTGAATTTCTATACTACAAAAATAATGATACCAATATTAAAACTTTTGAACAATCTAATAGAAGGCAAATTGTCCACTTTTTTATAACTAATACAAACTTGCTTTTTTATAGGAGACAAACTATGTGAAAAGATTCAGAGGTCAGTTAGAAGACTGAAAGATGTTATTAGATACATCATACATAATTCCATAACCAAATATCTGTAATAGCAAAAATAATATTAAAGGAAATTAAAACAAAATATATGCTAGTATACACTTAGACAAGCAATTTATAATGTCAAAAGTCAGTTCTGCAAATCACTTAAAGAATTCTAAATACTGAAAAAAAACATTGTTTTGTAAGAGAAAAACTTTCTTATTAACCCAAAGAAGACATTAGTAACCTGATAGCAAGCCACAGAAACTCAGCACAAAAGAGGAAAAATTACAGCCATAAATACTTAGAAGGAGGAGTCCACGGTGAGCAAATGTATTCAGTATATTCATTGTGCATTGTGTAAAAATAGAGTTATGTAGCTTAGGGGTACAGATGAGAAGGGAAAGTTGGAGGGAGTGATATTGATCAAGATACATTCTACTCATATCCTGCATATTCAATCAGAACATTTTTGTAACAACTGCTTAATAAAAAAGAATATAGTGCTGAAATTCTCAGTGGAATATTAAGGAAGATTGGCTAGTTACTGCTAATAGCTTTAATGTGTGTGTGTGTGTGAGTGTGTGTGTGTGTGTGTGTGCATTTATAAAACACATAAATCCCGGAAATTATGTTTACACAACATCAAATGTGATAAACATCATTTATTTCAAATTTACTGATTTTACTTTTTGTATATACTTTTTATTGTAAAAATACCATGCAGAGGGGTTACAGTTACATGAGAAAGATAATGAGTACATTTTCTATCAAGCGTTGTTACCTCCTCCTTTGTTTTTCTCCTACCAATTTTAAATTGTATCTTTTTTTAATGTAAACTATTAGGATATTTTATTTTATTATTTTCAGTGAAATCAAATGGTATTCATTTAGAGTACCTTCTCTGGTTTTATCTTTTCTTTTCTTTTATTGTGAAAATACAGCACAGAGGGGTTACAATTACATGGGCAAGATAATGAGTATATTTCTTATCAAGTGTTGTTACCTCCTCCTTTGTTTCCCCTTCCCATCCCTTCCCATCCTCCCCCCAAACCCCCCCAATCCTTCCCGCTCCCCCCCCCACCAAAGTTGTAAAGTTCGTTTTTGACATAACGACTTGTACATCTCATTGTTGCAATGGGTCCACCTGTATCCCAATTTAAACGATTTGTTTTAAGGTGCTCAAACTTATTTTTAAATATTAAGATGGAAGAATTTCTTTACTGGCACTGTAAATATAAGACATTATAACAAATCAAATGTAATACACCTACAAATGTAAGGATAAAATTAATTTAGGATGAAACTGTAAATGAGGATACTGACAATTTATATGATACTTGAAGGTTTTATGACCATATCAAAATAAACAGTTATACATATATATATATATTCCTGTAGATTAAATTTTATAAAATTATGTAAGTTCAAAATTCTATATTAAACTCTTTCCTAATTCTCCAATGGGAACTAATTAAACCATGAATGTAGACCAATAAGGCCAGTTCTCCCTTAGAGTCAGAGAACTAGCTTACCTTTTTTCTGTGATGTTAGTGTTTATAAAGAAATAAGCTGTAATATTTTGGCTCACTAATCTTGGACTTCTAATCTCCAGAACAGTGAGAACTGTTTTGTTATTGAACCCACTTTGTCTTTTATAATGTGTTTCAGCACTCCAAATTCATTGACACAGATATAAACATGTAAATTGAAGTAAAATGGGTATAAAATACGTGAAAATAATATTCCAATATGGAAATATTATAAAAAATGTTATAAAAGGAAATGCACAAATTAAACCTTAAATAATAAATCTTCTGATCATGAGACAAACATTATTCATAAAAAATTACCACATAATAATATAATAGGCAAGATATAATTTTGGAAAAGTAGTCCAAACCTGTCTTTACAATGTAAAGATTTACACAGATATCTTCTGCTAATAGAAATAAATGACCATTCAATTACAGATCCTCACATACACATAAGTTGCTGTTTCTTTGGAAAGCTAAATGGCTGTTGAATTTCTGTGTTTTATAATAATTTGAGTCTGATGGGCTGTTTGCAGGGTTAGTCAGTATCCAAAGAAAGTAAACAAAAAATATCAAATTCACCCATTTATACCTGTTATATGTAATCATTATTGGTGTGTTGTTCCTATGTAATATTTCTCAGCATAGTATAGAAATTGACCTTGTTGAATTCTCCTGTGAGCAAACTCTCACACACATATACTCTCTCTCTCTCTCTCTCTCTCTCTCACACACACACACACACACACTCACACACAAATACATTGACTATGTTTGGTTTATTGTACTTAGTATGATGTCAATCAATCCTGTTCTTATTGTCCCATATTTTAGAGGTGATATTCAGCAGGGTTACATTTATATGTCAGGTAATAAGTCCATTTCCTTTCACATAGTATCATCTGTCTCCTCATTCTCTGCCATTCCCCCTTTCCATCTCCTTTGAACCTTAACTAGGTTATTATTACCTGTAAAGTTAGTATTAAAATACACAGCATGGAGATGTGTGAGGATCAAATAAAATGATTAATCTAAAACAAAAAGCTACATAGTCAACTTTCATCAATGTCCAGTGCACTCCACTGATGTATTCTTTCACCGTTTTTCCAAATCTGTGCCCTTCCCCTCCAATCTTCCAACAAATATGCACATGAAAGCACTGTTTATAAGGTAAAGCAGGCAGAGTCATCAGAAAAAGGAAAAACAAATTAAGAAAAGATACTCTGTTTCCATACCTTTGGAGTTCATTTCACTGTATATGTTATTTTATATACATATGAAGATGTGTTTGGGTATTGCACCTTTGTGATTCTCTCCCAAGACTATCCTCTTTTGTTCTTTACTGTATATGAGCATCTAGAATCCTGTGTAACTTATCATATCTCAGTGTATTTTAGATCTAACTTCTATATATTAAGGAGAACAATTAAGGAGAACAATGTGCAATTTGTCTCTCTGATTTTGACTTACCTCACTTTACATGACCGTTCTAGTTCCATTCATTTCCCTTCAGATGACATTTTTTTTATTATTTCTAATGGCTGCAAAATTCCAACATATATAGATAACACATGTTTGGGATCCCGTCATCTACTGTGGAGCATTTATGTTGTTTCCATATCTTGGCTATTGTGAATAGTGTGGCAATGGAAATTGGTGTACTGGTGTGCTTGTCATTTTTGGTTAATGATGCTCAGTGTAGATGACTAGGAATGGTGTGGCTGTGTTGTAGGGAAGGTCTATGTTTATATTTTTGAGGATCTGCCATTTCCACCCACAATTAGAGTTTCTTTTCCCCCACACCCCCACTGGTATTTGCTGTTGTTCAAACTCAAAACGTTGGCCAATGTTACTTGGGTAAGAAATGAAACAACCTCAGGGTTGTTTTATTTTGCATTCCGTTTATGGCTAGGGATGATGAGCATTTGCTTATGTGTTTATTTGTCATTTTTGCCTCTTCTGAGAAGTCTTCCCTTACCTCCCTTCTCCATTTAGTGATTGGTCTTGTATTAGATTTAGGAGGGGTTATTTTCTTGAGTTGCTTTTATACCTTGTATGCACGCAAATACACATAACACAGTTAGGAAACATGCTGAAGAGGAAAGAAATAACAAAAACAATACCAACAAGAGAGCTGAATTGGGATGCCATGATAGCCGGAGACAAGCCAGGAGACAGGACACAGGACATGATCACAGTATACTCTTTTTTTTAAAATGTATTTTCCCACTTTCAGTTATTTTTGTATATCACATCAGGTATAACAGAAAATAATCTGTTTTCCCATATAAGGACACAATTTTTTTTTCTAGCATCAAGTAGAGGAGATATTAAAATACATCGGATTACTTTTATGCTTTAGTTGAATGTTATTTGATTGTGTCTTTCCTATAATCCATGCAATGATCTCCATATGAGCTATTTTGAATTTCTCACACTTGGAAATTATTCATCATCACCGCTATTCTAAATAAGTAATGAATTTCTGAAAGCAAACCCATTCCTTGGTTTTTTTGGTTTTCCAAAAGTGGTTTTAGATACTTCATGCTTTTTAAATTTCCCAAAACACTTCCATTTGTTCATGTTACCTTTTTCTGTTGTACCAGCAAGACTTGGCTGGACCCTCTGATCAGAGCATGTAAGTCTGTGTACAGTTTTTGGATTCACTGTATCATTTGAAGCTTAGTTCTTTTTCAGCTCCTGTAGTTTGTTGGCAGGATTCCCTTCCTAGAGGTTGATGCCTTGAAGCGTACAATGTCTGGAGCCTGCCTGTTTTCCCACGTAGCTCACAGCACATCCCTAGAATGAAAGCATCCCCTTCTTTAGAAAAGGCCCAGCTCTCCTTCAAACAGTTTAGATTAAGTTTGCTACACCTAATAGAATCTCCCCTTTTAAGGAAACAAGACTAATTGTTTGGGACATTAACTAAATCTATAAAGCTTCTCACATTTGGCATATACCATAAGTTACTACAGGAGTGTTATCCCATTATATTAGCTGCAGGGCACATTTATGGGAAAGAGATAACACAGAGCATATACACTGGTGGCTCTAAGTTTTGAGGATCAATGTTAGAAGCTTTGATGACCATATTCATTGTTTTTAGTATCATTATTTCATATTAAAATATTATATTTTTATTTTATAAATGTTTGCATGTTTCATTAAATGAATTCTGAACTATTGTAGTTTTGTGCCATTGTAAAAAAAATGACAATTTTTAAAATTATATTTCCAATTTGTTGATGTGTTACTAGAGTTGTAGGGTAAAACCCATGGCTCTGAGATTCCCAACATATAGGGCATGGATATAAAGTTATGACTAGTGGCAAACGGCAGAAAGAAGGGATTTAATGCTTATGTTGGGATGAGCAAATGAATGGGTTAAATGAAATAATAGCCATCTTTAAAGGCCTGGCAGAAAATTTTACTATTTATAGTGAAGGAAGGAAACAAAGAAAAGGGTTAGAGTAGGTAGAGGGTTCAGCTGGCCTTACAGGAAATTTGGTCAGAGTGATCTTCTGAGTAATCACTGCATTGATTGTCTTCCAGCAAGTGGTTCTAGATGTGGTCTTCCTGTCTGCCATCATTAGAATCATGTGTTCACTCCTGAGCAGGTGTGTCCCCTTGCTGACTGTCATCACCCTCAGAAGATGAGCCACCTGAGGCCTGCTATGGCTTGGGTATCTTTCTGTGAGCAGTGGCTACTGCCTGTAATCCTAGCTAAATCAAGAGGCTGAGATCTGACAACTGTGGTTCAAAGCTAACTTGGGCAGCAAAGTCCCTGAGACTTTCATCTCCAAAAAACTATCAGAAAAGATGAAAGTGAAGACAGGTCCCAGGCCTCTCTCTCACTCTCTCTATCTTTCTCTGTCTCTCCTTTGTGTGTCTCTCTGTCTCTCTGTCTCTCTCTCACATACACACACACAGACACACACTATCAGTCCTGTCACCTTGTAAGCAAGGTAACTGCAGAAGAATGAGGGGGAAGAAAAAATTAAAGAGATAAAGGCAACCGGAACTCTGGCCAGACTGGTATCTCTTTCAGTTCCAACAAGAGACACACCATTAGTTGTTCTTTTATGAGTTTCATTAATTATAATTTTGATAAAAGTGATAATCATTCTATTTCACTGTTATTTACAGATGTTGTTAATAATTATTATTAATAATTACCATAAAAATATCTACTGCTTTGCACTTCTATATAAACAATTGTGCCATCTGTGGAGAGGGAAAATTCTTTCTTTCCTTATAACTAATTTCTCTCAACTTAAGTACTGCACAGGATGTTCGCTCTCCTCTTGAAAAAACTGTATTTTTCACTGAGACTCTACATTGTTGAGAATGATGCACTTTCTTGGCTTATTCATGAACTTACCTTAAAATTACTCATTTTTCTCCACAGAATCGAATATTTGGCAGATGGATTTTAAGATATCCCTTAACAGCTCAAGGTTACCCTTCACTTTCAAGTATGGGAGAGATTTCATTGTGTATATATTTACTGATTTTTATCAAAATGTTTGCCACCCCTAATAGGAACAAGGACCAAATCAATATCAACAAAATATTTTTAATTTGATGATAGCAAGATGTTCACATTGTTTCTTAATTAACCATTAAATATTTAGAGCCTCCCTAATGATACATTCCTTTGTTGTCATTTCTGATGTTAGAAATTAATGTATTTTTATGATTCATGTCCATCTATGGATTTACCTATGAATTTTAATATTATGTTCAAGGGAATGAATTTATATAGTTGATTTTATATCATCCTTGCTTTATATGTCTCATTGATGCTTGCTAAGTTGATTAATTATTCACTAAGTTATTAATATTTGGGGCATAATTTGAAGTTAACTGAAATGATTAATTTGTATTTCATTCTTTTCTCCTACAATTACTAAAAATTATGCATTTCACATTTCATTCTTTTCTCCTACAATTATTAAAAATTATGCATTTCACATTCAATACTGGTTTAGATAAATTCTACAGTTTTGATGGATGCATACTTATTTTTCAGCATAAAAGATTAGAAAAATATGTACAATTCATTTTTATTTATTCTTTAAAACTTAAATTATTAGAAATATCACTAAGTGTTCAGAGTATGTTTCAAGTGTACTGTACTCTTGTGACTCTTAAAGGCAATCTGATTGTATGGTACAACTGCAATAGAAGTCCAGGACATCTGCCAACACTAACAGATTTTCCACATCCAACATTCATGGGCACTTGTCTTAGCCACATGGCTAAATTTCCACTATCTCCTCACTATTCTCTCCTCCAGAGATCACATGCCCTCATATGTCTACAATGCCTTAGATGTGTGCAATTTGATCGACAGATGTGGAAATAAGAAATCTTACAAAGGAATGTCTATATCATTTAGGCTATAAACAACCTCTCAATTCTAATGCCACAAGCTGTGAACCCCGGCTGTTTCAATCTATTTCTTTCTTTCTTGTTCACTTATTTCAGATCTATTTTGTTCTTTATGGATCAATTTGTGCTGCACTGTGGTTGGGGAGATGTACCAACTACTAAGTAGTAAATTTGCAAATTTACATAAAAAATAAGTGATCTTAAAATAGATTTAAATCATTTATTAGTAAACACCTATAAATTCTGTAAATGAGTAGTGGTTGTTAAATAAGCAAAGAAAGTCCAACTGAATAGAGTATCCCAGGATTCTCAAAATGAAATCATATTATTTTCTACAAATCATATAATGTACCAAGAATATAAATATAATGTCAGACATATTCATCTAAAAGTAATAGGTGGTGAAAACAAAACCATGAATACACACACACAAACACACACCAATATATACACATGTACCTCTATGAAAAACAGGAAAAAGTTGCACTAACCTCAAATTTGTCATTGAGACTTATTAAAGACTTCAATAATTTCAGTTTGATTGGAGATACATATTAAAAATTAGTGTACTAGCTCTAAAACAGTATTATTGTTTTGCTGCTGGCAGAAGTTTAAAGTTGTACAATGTGTCGGGAGAAGCTCTCATGATATCTACTCACTTTAGACATGAACATAAGTCTTGTGCCACCAGTGACTGTGTTTATATTGCAGACAGATCCTCACCTGTGGGCGATGATTAATGTCGATAACATTGCTTTGAAATAGCAAACATAGAAAACAACCTAAATGTCCTTTATGAAGGAATAATTTCAATAAATCATAGTGAGTTCTCATACTGGAATAGAATTATTATAAAAAATGAGGCACTTTCATGTATAGTGGTATGGAAATATTGCTGAATATAAGGAGCTACAGAAAGGACAAAATAAACTGCAATACGCCAAATCAAGTATGCAAAGCTTTTGTTTAAAAATGAATAAAAATATATGTGCATTTGCAAATATACATGTGGACGGAAGAATGAACAAAATTTCAGAGCAGTTGGCATCATATGCAAGCTGATTTTTGCAGTGAAGTTTGGGGAAAGTTCTGGTTTTTTTTTATTGTTGTTATAAAAGGCACAAAACTTAGTCTCTGTGATCTCACATGCTTCATTTTACAAACATTTTAAAATATGAAGGTTCATACGCATCAAAACCTTAATATTATTCAATCATTATCTATATATACTAACATTCAATTTGGTGCATGTAAATATCATTGATATTAATAAAATGCCATAAAAATAATAGAGGTATGCCATGAAAATAATAGAGATGGGTCTGGAAGGATGGCTCAGTGGTAGAATGTTGCCTTGCATGCATAAGGTCCTGGGTTTGATTTCTCAGCACCACATAAGCAGAAAAATCCAGAAATGGTGCTGTGGCATAAGGTGTAGAGCACTAGCCTTGAGCTGAAGAGCTGAGGGACAGGGCCCAGCCTCCATGACCTACAAATAATAATAGAGGTTCCGGGAAGATGGCGGAGGAGAAGCTGGAATCTGAACAAGCTCTCACATAGAAAGCAGTTTTAGAGTTCCAGTGAACACTCCTAAGCCAGAGAATCACACCAAGTGTGCCATCACAGGACAGAGAGTTAAGCAAGAGAGGGGAAGCCAAGGCAAGGAGACACATCTGAGCGCTTACCAGCAATTGCTGCGGTGGTGGCAGGATCGCGGCGGCGACCACAGCTGCGGCCATAAGTCCGGGACGAAGGAGCCAGATGCAGCGGGCAAGCAGATTCTACTCAACACCAGCAAGAACCGACAAGGAGTGGACATCTTCATCTTGCAGTTTGCAGACCAGAGACGACCAAGGATCCAAGACTTGGCATGAGTAGAAGCCCGGCATCCTCACTCCTTCTCAGGGAGCAGAGGAGGGAAGGCCACCCCTCCCCCCCAGCACCGGTGATCTCCATCTTGGATACCGACAAAGCTCGGAGGAGCTGCCAGCTCCAACTCAGGCCTTGGAATAAAACGAGTCATTTAGCAGGTCACAAGAACTTAACGGCGAAGTGACCTGCCAGACTCAGCTCCATCCAGGGAAAAGTCACCCAGCTCAGGAGCCAGCCTTTGGAGTGGCGTTCCTCACTGGGTAACCAGAGCCAGAAGCTGCCCCTCCTTCTAGCAGCCTCAACAAGCAATTGAAAAACAGAAACCCTGAGAATGGCTCCAGGCTGGGCTCTGTTTTTTTCACAAAATAGCCCCAGGGGAAAGCTACTGTTTGTTGAAAGGCCTCAACTCTACCCAGAACCTAGCCTCACCACTGCATCCCCCTCTTTTGTGATTCTCAAAGCAGATCACCCTCCCATTAAACTAACCTGTGAGGGGGATCTCAAAATCTTGGGTAAAGCAGAGCATTTTTCTGCCT
>NW_012267237.1:15528022-15533645 GCF_000151885.1 Dipodomys ordii | reverse complement strand
CAAACATGCAAAAAGATAGGCCTATATAGATACAAAAATAATAGAGAAGAATAATGACATATGGTTATGTCCTGTCTCTTATGACACCAGGCATTTCATTCTGTTAAATGTTCATTCTGAACATTTTCCCACAGTATCTAATTTCTATATGTATTTTTATAAATTTTTGTATATATAATATTTCATGAGGATATGTGTATGTTAATGGTGATAATTCTTTTCAACAAACTATTTACATTATGTTCTGTATTACTGAATCCTTGGCACTAATACTTTCACTTGGATAAATATATAAAATACTCTGTGATATTTTAACAATGTATCTATCTTTTCTCTCTTTGATGACCATACATATTGCTTTCAGTGTGTGTATTTCAGAATAAGCTTATGTAGAAAGTACTTTTTTTTGTTTATATTTTAAAAAGTAGTTAAGTGGGATGATATATGAATTTAGTTGTCTTTGTAAAATTCACTAATGGATCTGTAGCTGGAACATCCATGGTAGACAATGTTTTTTGTTTTGTTTTGTTTTTCTTTGCACGTTTGTATTCCTCAATATCCACTCAACACCTGGATTTCCAGATGCACCAATTTCCCCATGAAATGAATATGAAATGGTGTTTTCTATGGCTTTCATGTAATTTTTGTAATTACTAATGAAATTAGAAAATTAATGTAATTAGTGTTTACATGTATCTGACTTGTTTATTCATCTTTACTTCCTATTGCTATGATTGTACTTTCTTACTTTTAAAATCAATATATTTAATACCAATATGTATGTTCCCTAAGAAAAACATATTCATTTGGTCTTCTTTACAGGAGTGATTTTCACTAGGTTGTCTTAATCCTTCAATGAGTACATTCTCTAATTGAACATCAACAAAAAATAGTTCTGTAAAAGAGGATCAGATGTAGCTTCTGGCTCAAGTTTCAGTACTCCAACCTTACTAAATGAAAAAAAAATGTACTGTTGAAAAAATATTGCTACAAGTTACTAGACAGGTATTATTTATGTCAATTCCTGAAAAGAGTAAGGATATCTAGTGATTTGTAACCAATAAGGATAAAGAGGTCAGCAGACATACAATTACCTAGGGGAACTAGGTGGATGTCAAGGTGGCAAATTGGCTTAACATGCTTCCTGCTAAAGGCAGGTTACTGATTTCCATAAAGCATGTGATCATCTTCATTAAAATGACCTAGCTGTCTTCTTGAAGAGCCTTTCCAAGATTACAAGGCAGCTGACCAAAGGGTGAGCAAGAAGGGCAGAAAGAGGATTTAGCTTTCTATTGTAAACAGAGTCTGGAGAGTTTGGCCATAGGCATCCTTACATTTTTGTTTCTTCCACATTTATCCTGATCCCTTTTACCTGGACTGACCAATGAACTTCCCTGTAATTTTGTATTTGTAGACTCAGCTCTCTGAACCTGGTACTGACTTTATAGTTTTAATACACATTTATTTATGAATGGTAAAATTTAGTCTCCTGGTTACTTGCAACTCAGTCAACTCCTCTCCTTCTCCCTCTCCTTCTCTTTCCTATTCCTCTCCCCCTTCACCCTCTTCTCTTTCCCTTTCTCTCTTTCTCTCCTCCCTCTCCCTCTCTCTGTCATTGGGAAAGGGACACTGTCCCTGAGATGCATTTTGAGACAAAGCACCACTTCCGGTTTTCTGGTGGTTAACTGGAAATAAGAGTCTCACAGACTTTTCTTCCCAGGATGGATTTGAATAGCAACCCTAAAATCTGAGCCTCCTGAGTAACTGGAATTACAGGTGAGAGTGGCCTGCACCTGGCTGGAAATATCTTTATTATATATCCTTTATATTTCAAAAACTTCTGATATAACTTATGGCTATGTGGGGAATGCAATTTCCCATAATATCTGTCTGTCTATCTATCTATCTATCTTCCTTCCTTCCTTCCTTCCTTCCTTCCTTCATTTCTCTCTCTCTCTCTTTCTTTCTTTCATATATACACATGCATTATATGCAATATAATATATATGCAATTGTATTTATTCTAAATTGCTGGTTTTAGTTAGAAATGTTAGTTTTTGCTGGGCACTGGTGGCTTATGCCTGTATCCAGGCTACTCAGGAGGCTTGGTTCAAAGCCAGCCCAGGCAGGAAAATCCCTGAGACCCTTATCTCTAACAAATCACCAGAAAACCAGAAGGGGCCATGTGGCACAAGTGGTAGAGCCTTCCCCTTGAGTTGAAGAGCAGAGGGACAGTGCTCAGGCTCAGAGTTCAAGCCCTAGGACCGACAAAAAAAATGTTTTTTTTTAAAAATTGATTATGCCATTTAATGCAGTTTTACTATGTATTTTTATTTGCCCAACTTACATTTTAATATTATGGTGAAAATTTAGTTCACTGTTGGATTTTCTTTATGATTTCTTTCTGCATAAATGAAAATGAAAGAACAAAATATATGTTTTCAAACGTAGTGAAGTTAATTGAGAAAAAAATGTGTAATTAATTTATGTCACCATATAAAATATGAGTCACTAGTTAGAAATGTTTTGATAATAACCTTCAGAATAACTGAAATGTGAATGTTTCACTAGATACATACTTCATATTCATAATACTAAAATAAGTTTCTGCTTAAACTACAAAAGAGTTATTCTAGAAATGCTGAAGAGGATTCATTAGAAAAAGAAGGAAGGAGAAATAGAAGGGAGGAAGGAAGGAGAGAAAGAAGGAAGGAGGAAGGAAAGAAGGAAGGAAGGAAGTTGGAAGGAAGGAAGAAAGGAAGGAAGGAAGGAAGGAAAAGAAGGAAGGAAGGAAGGAAAGGAAGGAAGGAAGGAGAGGAAGAAAGGAGGAAGGGAGGGAGGGAGGGGACTAAAGAAGAGAGAGGGAAGGAAGGATGTATAGGAAAACATTGAAGAGAAATATAAGAGGAAAAATATCAATGTCTTTGCTCCTTTAATGAATGGCTAAAAAACAAAACAAACAACAACAACAACAAAAACCCCACTAAATTTCGTGTTCCTTATGAGGCTTACTGGATGAAAGTGAGACCTGATATCTATAAAATCCAAACCAAAAAATACTAAGCTCAAGTCTTAGAGCCTCTGCTTATAATCCAAATATCTTCTCAATACCTCAACACTGTGGAAAAAATAAATAAATACAAAAGTGTTATTTTGTTTGATTTTGAAAGTGTTGTGATTTGAAGCCAGAGCTACCTGCTTGGTAGACATCTGCCTCCCTAAAACTTGTCTCATTTTTATTCATTTGTTTGTTTTCATTTGATCAGGTCTTGCTTTTATTAACTGGCCAGGCCAAAACTACGATCCTCCCATTTATGTTTCATCTTAGCTGGGATGCTTGGCACATGCTACCATGCCAACTATGTATTAGTTAAGATGGAAATCTCACAAACATTTTTGCCTTACCTCTACTTGAAACCAGCTCCTAGTAACTAGAATTTTATGTCAGCTAATACACCTACTTTTTTTTCTCCTCTGCTTACCATCAACCATAAGCTTAAAGTTACCACCCACAGATCAATCGGTGAGGAAATCACCAATTCCAATTCTGGCCCTGAATATTGATGGCATTTTGCTCAAAATTCTATTTATTTATTTATTTAGTCAGTCATGGGCTTGAACTGTGGGCCTGGGCACTGTCCCTCAGCTCTTCAGCTAAAGGCTAGTGCTCTACCACTTGAGCCACAGCACCACTTCCGGCTATTTCTGGTTATGTGGTGCTGAGGAATCAAACCCAAGGCCTCATGCATGCAAGGCAAGCACTTTACCACTGAGCCACCTTCCCAGCCCTAAGCTTATTCTTGATGATCTACTCCAATTCAGCTCCCAAAATCCATTCCGTTTTTATTTCCATTTACACATAAATGATGTCTGCAATCTGCAACCTAAGCTTGCCAAAAGGAAATGAGGTACAGTCAGAGTCCACTGAGCCTCAACAAAAACATTGTTGATGATAGACCACAATTTCAGTCTTTGTCTTGGTTTTTATCTAGTTTTCCCTGAACTGATACTACAATAAGACACACCAAAATGTGTTTAGAAAATTTGAAAATGTAAGATTAATACCTATAAATGATTTTGTTTTTAAGTTTGAGAGAAGAATTTCACTGACAAGAGATAATAAACATATAAATGACCTAATTAAAACTTTAATTTGAATGATGCTGTTGGAAAAATAACAACAATTCCTCTGAGGATTCAGTTTATTGCATTCTATCTAGTTTTCAGCTTAGAAATTTTGTGATTAGCAATGGTAAACCATGTTAATTTCTTCTAATATTGTTCTGTAATTGTTTTAGGATGAAAAACTTTTTAAGAGCTATCACTTTAACTCAACAGCATATATATGCATACATGTATATATATATGAGAGATAGTGATAAAAATTAGAGAATAAAGTCATATTTAATTTTAGGAGTTAACTTGCTTATGCTATACCAAACACCAGTAGTTTGTCTATATGTTTGTGGAAAGGTAAATCTCGGGTGTAACTTATATTTAAATGAACATACTTTAAGCAGTTAACAGCACACTCAAAATTTAGTGCTTGATATTCCCCTCAGGAATAAATTCTAGAAAATCTTGTTTCTATATCTCCTCCCTCTTTTAACTATGGTCTCTCACTCCCTTATGTTTTTATTTATTTTTTCTTTGTTGGTCATGGAGCTTGAAGTCTGGGCCTAAGCATTGTCCCTGAGTGCTTCAGCTCAAGACAAATGCTCTGCCACTAGAGCCACAGAGCCACTTCTGGCTTTCTGGATTTAATTGGAGATAATAGGCTTAAGAACTTGAGAAGTTCTGGGAAGATGGCAGAGGAGAAGCTGGAGGCTAAACAAGCTCTCCATAGAAAGCAGTTTTAGAGTTCCAGTGAACAGTCCTAAGCCAGAGAATCACACCAAGTGTGCCATCACAGGTCAGAAACTTAGGCCAGAGAGGGAAAATCCAGACAAGGAGACAGCTCTGAGCTCTTGCCAGCAGCTGCCACCAAGGTGGCAGCTGCAGTGGTGGCAGTGGCCGCAGATGCCATACCTGAATCACAGAGAGTCCAGGACGAAGGAACCAGAAGCAGCGGAAGAGCAGATTCTACTCAACACCAGCAAGAACCGACAAGTAGCAGACATCTTCACCCTGCAGTTCACAGACCAGAGACGACCCAGGAACCAAGACACGGGGTGAGTAGAAGCCTGACATCCTCACTCCTTCTCAGGGAGCAGAAGAGGGAAGGCCACCCCTCCCCCCCCCAGTACCGGAGATCTTCATCTTGGATACCGACAAAGCTCAGAGGAGCTGCTAGCTCCAACTCAGGCCTTGGAATAAAATGAGTCATTTAGCAGGTCACAAGAACTTAATGGCGTGACTTGCCCGACTCAACTCCACCCAGGGAAAAGTCACCCATCTTGGGCGCCAGCCTTAGGAGTGGCTTTCTTCACTGGGTAATCAGAGCCAGAGTCTGCCCCTCCCTTTAGCAGCCTTGTCAATCAATTGAAATTCAGTAAAAAGAAACTCAGAGAATGGCTCCAGGCTGGGTTCTGTGAGTTTCTCACAAACTAGCCCCCAGGAAAAGCTACTGTTTGTTGAAAGGCCTCAACTCTACCCAGAACCTAGCCTCATCACAGCATCTCCC
>NW_012267237.1:15521703-15527586 GCF_000151885.1 Dipodomys ordii | reverse complement strand
TTTCCTAAAACTTTTTTTAATCTTGAATTTTACCTTTTTTGAAAAAAAATGTTTTCCAGTAACTTTTTTTTTCTCTTATACTTTTTAATTTAGGGATACATGTGTGTGTGCGTTTTTCTCTCTTTCTTTGTTTTCTTTCTCTTTTTTTAATTATCTTTTTGTTTTTTGTTTAGCCCTACTGAACTTCTGATCTTTTCTTCTTCCTTTCTTATCCTGTTCACTTTTTCCTCTCTTTCATTCTTCTTTATGAGACTTAATTGTTGTCCTGCACATCCTCAGAAAAACCCATACTTGACTATTAGACCCCATCCCCCATTGTGTACACACTGAATCCACAAATTTATTACTCAATTCAAAACCTCTGAAACTTAAATTCCTTAATAGCAGTACTACCTTTTTATACCTATATAATATTTTAAACATTTTTATTTTTAAGTTTTTCACATCTCCTTTATATCTCTCCCCTTCTCTCATTATGTTCACGTTCTTTGAATAGATGTTCCTCCAATCTGCATGTTATTAATTTTTATTTTTCTATTTTTTCTGGTCTCTTTTCTTTTCCCTTTCTCTTTCTTCTTTTTTTCCTCTCTCTCTACTTTCATCCTACCCAACCTATTAACTGCTTTGAGATTAGGACTTAGTTAATTCTCCCTGTGCCTTCCCACATCACTCTATTCCTATTTTTTTACCCACATCTCTCCCTAACCCTAATAATTTCTGGTTTTCCAAATTCTTCTTTGCGGTTCGTAGCCCATTAATATATACTTGTTTGATGTTCAATAGATGTATCTGTTGAACTAGATTGTATCTGTAGACTATTGACTATGCAAATTCAGACTTTGGTTGATGGTTGCCTTAAGATAGTGTTCTAGCACAAAACTGGTGCTATTTTCATCCAAAATGGGTAGAGTAAGCCAGAAAAACACATGAAAAATGGCAAGTCCAGGTATCTCAACTCCCACTCTTGATAATCAGGGGACAGAACAGATACTGAAAAATCCAGAGGAGAGTTCCCAAATAGCTCTACGAACACTGCTGGCACACATGATAAATGAAAAGATTGGAAACATACAAAAGACTCTGTATGAGCGTGATAGGGAGAGAGAGAAGTCAAACAAAAGGTCAATGCACGAAAAGATTGAAAACCTACAAAGGACTCTGTATGAGAGAGAGGAAGCAATCCAAAGGTTTATACAGCAATATCATGAGTGTGAGGAATCTACTCAAAAACTGATACAGGATTTGCATGAGCAGATTGAGAATACTCAAAGAGAAAGGCAGGAATGGTGTGAACAGGCTGAGAACTCTCAAAGAGAACTACAGGAATGGCATGAACGGGAGCGGGAGGAAGCTAAGCAAAGAGTAATACAGGAATTGAGAGAGCAGGATGAGAATACACAAAGATCGCTAAAGGCATTCATGGGATCCATTAACAAAGAGCTGAAGGAAATCAGGGAGACCACAAAGGGAATGCTGAATAGAACCCAACAGAAGGAATGGGAGTCCAAGGAAACCACAACCAATCAACTAAGCGATTTGAGAATATACACTGAACACCAAATGAAGGAAGTAAAGAAGTTCATACAAGACCTAAAACAAAGCTTCAACAAAGAACTTGAAGCCATCAAAGCTGACCAACTAGAAGGAAAGGAAATAAAAAGCAAAGTAGAAAGTCTTGACAGCAGGTTAGACCATGCAGAAGATCGAATCTCAGGGATTGAAGACAGCCTAGATATTATAGAGAAAGAACATACAACCATCCAAGACAAGTCCAAGAAATATGATAGATCTATCCAACACTTGGAAGACACCATCAGACGACCTAATCTAAGGATAATGGGTGTAGAGGAGCACCTGGAAACAGAAGTTAATGGTCTAGGAAATTTGTTTAACAGGATCCTAGCAGAGAACTTCCCAAACATGCAAAAAGGTAGGCCTATATAGATACAAAAAGCTTTTAGAACTCCAAAAGACCAGACCAGAACAGGACATCCCACTGTCACATTATAATCCACACAGGATCAACTCAGACCAAGGAAAAAGATCCTTAAAGCTGTCAAGGAGAAAAGATTAATCAGCTATAAAGGGAAACCAATTAGAATCACCTTAGATTTCTCTGGAGAGACAATCAAAGCAAGAAGAGCCATGCCATAAAATGATGTATGCCATGCCATAAAATCAAACAATTATCAACCAAGAACATTGTACCCAGCTAAACTCTCCTTCATAACTGAAGGCCAAATAAAAACCTTCCATAGCAAAGAAAAATTGACATAATACATCACCAAACCAGCCCTACAAAAGATTCTTAAAGATGTCCTACACATAGAAAACCAACAAGACCACAATAAAGGCCAAGAAAATGAACCCAAAATGAGAATCCAAGAACCATAGGAAGAACCCTGTTTTCACAGCCCGCAAGAAGGTGGATTATCTTGCCCATGTAATTGTAACCCCTCTGTACAGTATTTTCACACAAAAAAAAGAGTCTTAAGAACTTTCCTGTTGAGACTGGATTTGAACTGCTATCCTCATCTAGCATTACAGGCATGAGCCACCAGCATTTGGCTCCCTCATCTCTTTATCTCTTGACACAAAGTGATGACTGATATTTCTATTCTTGAAGAATGTAGTGAGTAGTAGCACAGCTTGTGTGAGCTTGTTACAGTTTGCCACTGACCACCAAAATACCTCCTACATTTTAGATACAATACTTTCCTCATCTCACTTGCAGAACAGAGTTCAATTCCACCATGATAATCTGTTACCTCACGTAGTGTTGTATCTCTTTTCTGCCTACTTATTCTGAAGCATGAAAAGACCAAGGCAGAGAAAGCAATATTGAGTTCAATAGAATTATTCTTAAATATCTGTAACAGTCTGAGCCGATATTAGCTAATGAAAATTTAAAATATCTGTTTTATCTTGTTTTTTCCTGATTTTTGATCAATATATATTGCCTCAGATAAACAAAATAACTTCTAAGTCAGGAACACTGAGTCACAGCTACATGCTCAGTTCCTTACAAAGCAGATATTGAGAGTAATATAACTCCACACAAAGAATTAGTAATTTTAAGGCCTATTTGCACGTTACTTATAAGTCAAAATGCAATCCAAGAAATGGAAAGAATTATTTTTATTGCACTCTTTGTGGTTATTTTTGTTTTTTTCCTTTGTCTCTGTTTTTGATTTCTGAACTCTTTATCTTGGAGAGGGGTAGAGGAAGCACAGAAATAGTGCTACAAAGAGTGAACTAATTTATCAGTGACACTAACTAGACACTGTTGGAAATGAACTACACAACTTGGGAGACAGTTGGGTCGGGAGGGAAAAAGCTGGGAGAAAATGAGGGAGGGAGGTGACACTGTTCAAAAACAAATGTACTCATTACCTGACTTATCTACCAGTAACTGCTCTCTACATCACCTTTACAATAAATAAAAATAAATAAAAAGAATCAGTGATACCCCAATTCAACTAATAAATAGGCATGATGACATGTAACTACAAGTCCAACTAGTGAACTGTAGTTTAAATCTGGGTCTTTGAATACTATTAAACTTACAGGCCAATATTGAAAAGTATATTTTATAAAAATGTAAAATGTATATTGATATGGAAAATGAAATGAAATTTATATTTCACCATATGAATGAAAGCACATGACACTTGTCCTTCTATGCCGGGTTAATCTCCTTAAACATAATAGAACCATCTATATTTTTCAAATGGGAGAATTCACTGAGATTTATGCCTGAGTATTGCTACTTTGTTCTTATATACCAGATATTATGTGTTCATTCATAAGTGGTTTCTTGTTCTTAGTTATTGAAAATAGTGCTGTCATAAAACTGTATGTGCAAATTGTATGTTTTCCATGCTTTGATTTTGCTCCTTTTGCATGCACTGCTATGAATAGGGCAGCTGGATCCTATGGGGGTTTTGAGTTTTGAGTGTTTGCGGGTCAGGGGGAGGGTCTCCAAAATGATTATAATACCTGTACTAACTGAAGAAAATATGTGCAATCGTTCCTTTCCTTCAGTTTATTTATTTATTTTTTATTGATAATAATAGTCATTCTTACAAGAATGAAGTGATATTTTGGATTTGAGACTTTTCTGTGTGGATATTTTTTTTTAGCCTCAATCCACATATCTCAATCTCATGAGTAGTGAGGATAATAAACATGATCCACTGGAATCTAGCTAATTCTCTTTAACTTTTATAAGTTGAATAAATATTATATGTAAATCTATGGTAGCATTTGTGTTTTATAGTAAATTTCTCCCTTTCTCTTTCATAAACCATACACACACACACACACACACACACACACACACACACACACACATCTATGACTAGAGGAAGACAAACAAAAGGAAGTCAGAAGTCAATCAGCATGACTTCATAGTTATCTCTGAAGAATAGATACCAAACAAATTACATCTGCAAATTTTATAACCGTGCTCAATTAACAGAAGGCATCGCCTTTCAAACAGTTTCATGAGACTAATTTGATTTCATTGAATATTATTGCTTTTTAGCCCTCAGGTCCTTTTAACAATTAATTTATTCTTGGGAAGATTATTATGAAGCATAGAATGAAAATGCATGGTTGCTTAAATGTTAAGTCAATAATAATTTTAGTGAATTAAAAATTAGATTAATAATAAATTATAATAACATTAATATTTAAAAGCTGTTTGCACATAAATCTGCTCTTTTTTTTCTTGAACTTGAACTCTGGGCCTGGGTGCTGTCCTTCAGCTCTTCAGCTCAAGCCTAGCGCTCTATCACTTGAGCCATACTGCCACTTGCAGCTTTTTCTGCTTATGTGGTGCTGAGGAATCAAACCCAGGGCCTCATGCATGGAGGCAAGCACTGTACCACTGAGCTAACTTCCTAGCCCCCTTTTTTTTTAATGTATGTGTGTGCCAGTGTTGGGGCTTGAATTCAAGACCTGGGTATTAGGGCTGGGAAAGTGGCTCAGTGGCACAGGGCTTGCCTTGTATGCATGAGGTCCTGAGTTCAATTCCTCAGTAATAGATAAGCAGAAAAAGCCAGAAGTAGTGCTGTGGCTCAAGTGGTAGAGAGCTAGCCTTGAGCTGAAGAGCTGAGGGATGGCCGCCAGGCCCAGAGTTCAGGCCTCACAACTGAGGGGGGAAAAAAGAAAGAAAGAAAGAAAGAAAGAAAGAAAGAAAGAAAGAAAGAAAGAAAGAAAGAAAGAAAGAAAGATACAAAGAAAAAAAGAAAAAAATGATCTGGGTCTTGCCCTTGAGCTTAGTTTTTCAAGGCCAGAACTCTGTCACTTGAATCATAGCTCCACATCTGTGTTTTTGGTGATTATTTGGAGTTAAAAATTTCACCTTCTTTCTGTCTCAGGCTGGCTTTGAACCACAGTTCATAGATACCAGTTTCCTAAACAGGATTATTGCATGAGCTACTGGCACTCAGATTAAATCTCATAATTTAAAACATACTCAAACCCTAATGCAATCTATAAAGGGTATTTCACAATTCATATATATTTATTTTGACTTTTACAATTTGTTGTAATAATTTCCAGAAAACCAGATCTTTTTTGTTATTTTTTCCAAGTTTTTGCTCAAAGGCATATTTTATATTTTTAAATTTCCCCACAATATTTACCAACACAAAAAGAAGAAAAAATAAATTATTAGGAGGAAATCACTGTTGGTTAAATTTACATAAAACACAGTGAAACACAGTGCAACAAAGATGCCAAGGTAACATTGCATTAAAATATCCTTAGTTGTTGTTTAGCATTACAAAATTCGTTTGTTTGAAAAATTTTACTTTGGTGATATCTCAATGTTGTTTTGATTTGCATTTCTCTTATGGCTAGGGATGTTGAACATTT
>NW_012267237.1:15478804-15520403 GCF_000151885.1 Dipodomys ordii | reverse complement strand
CTGCAATGCTTGGTAAGAAATGTACGCATTATCCTGCCCATGTAATTGTAACCCCTCTGTACAGTATGTTCACAAATAAAATAAAATAATAATAAAAAAAGAAAAAATTTTACTTTGTAGTTTAAGAATATCCTGCCAACAATGGAATCTGAGCGCAAACTACTTTACTGTCATTTGAAATATATAGTTTATGATTACAAATATATCATTATTCAATTAGCAACACCTTTGGCACTCGAATTATTAGAACATCAGATAAGACATAGAAACTTTGCATGGTAAATATTAATACAAAATATTTCCAGATAAAAAATTTGAATATTTAACTACATAACCATTTAGCTAATTATGTTAATACATTTTCAATTTGGAATTGTTTTCATGTGCTGTAATAATAGAAATAATGGCCCAAAATTATTTTCCATTTGTTAAAAGAGCAAATGAAGGGATGATATTATTATTATATATTTTGTTGTATTATTATTATTATGTATTTTGTTGTTGTTGGTGGTCATGGGGCTTGAACTCTGGGCCTGGGCGCTGTCCCTCAGCTCTTAAGCTCAAGGCTAGCGCTCTACTACTTGAGACACAGCGCCACTTCTGGTTTTCTGGTGGTTTATTGGAGATAAGAGTCTCACAGACTTCCTTGCCCAGGCTGGCTTTGAACCGTGACCTTCAGATCTCAGCCTCCTGAGTAGCTAGGATTACAGGCATGAGCCTGTAAATAGATATTATCTATTTTTGATGATCCTGTCTTCTTTACCTTATGTATGGCATACTCACATGTATATCTTCAGGAGGATGGAAGGGAGGGCACAGAACTACTGGGAAAAAGGGTGATAAGCACATCAGTAGAGCTCACTGATTGATTAAAGTGCTCCACACAACTTGTGGGTAGGATGGGATGAAGGGACTGGGGGAGTGTGAGGCAAGAAAAGACACTGTACGAAAGTCATTACCTGACTCCTATAATAGCAGTCCCTGTGTACATCACCTCTGCTTAATATACATACATATATGTATATGTATATATTTAAAGCTGAAACACCACTTAAATATGAAAAGCTGAAGTCGGGACATAGCTTCTTCAGAGAAATGTCAAATTGCTACCAAAAAGCAAAGCAAAACAAACACACAAACAAAAACACACCACAGATTTTTGTCAATCTTCAATCCCAAAACTGCACCGGGGAATCAATTTAGGACATGGGCAACATGAATCATTCTCTTTGCAAAGTATAACAGATATTTCATCACAGGTCTTGAGCTAGCAAACAGGCATAGTATTGCAAATGGGATTATTGAAGTAAGAAGTGTGGATCTTTTTATCTGGAGGAATATGAGGGGAGGAGGGAAATAACTAGATTCAATAAATAAATATAAATAAATATGAACAGAAAAGAGGAAATGTAGTCTTTGAGTTATATAAAAGTAATCCCCCTTAGCATGCAAATAAAGAAATAATAATAATAATAGACAAATTGGCGCAAGTAATAATGAGGAATTGGTTTCTTCACTCTATACCCCAAACTTTTGGAACCTTATCTGACACACTTCTGTCCCTCAATAATTACACAAGAAATGCTTGAGGATTGAGCAGGAGATCTTTGTGGATTCAAGGGAATCATACAGAACAGTGAGAAAGCAAAACCACAGCCAAGGTAATAGCAATGAGGAAGACCTAGGATTATACAGCTATGTACAGATGTAGGAGAAGCTTTGCCAGTCTCTTATTTCAGTAGAAGTATACACACCCCAACCCATCGCAAAACTTCTGAAATACGATCTGCAATCAAAAGTTCCTGTGCTTATTAAATATTGAGAAACACTTTTTACAATTAAAAAAATTCATATCTACTTTGGGTTTGGATTTGTTTTTTGAATTTGCCTAAGACTATCCAAACAATTCATGTACTGGCAAGGTGCTTACATTTCTGTGTATATGGTTGTTGTTGAAGGACTAGTATTTATTCTACTTCAATGAAAGTAAGCAATAATATAGAGAATGTCATTTAGCATACTTTTTAAATGTCAAACATTTTGTTTTATTTTTTGTGGCACAGGATATTTTTGTAAAGCATTAAAATTATTAGTACAAGTAGGATTATCAGTGAAGGCCACTTTATAGGCAGAGAGACTGAAACTTTCCCTTATATGGAAATGTTATATTGTAATATTAACTGATGCTATAAATGCATAATAAGAGAAGGAAACAAAAGATAAATTGAAAAGGCTACTTGGGTGATTTAAACTGGATCATAAGGTAGAACAACAGGATGTTATAGTTACTGATATGATGGGAGAAATAAAGATTAGAATATGATAATAGCCTAAAAGGTAATATCTTGGAGATCAATATATTTATTCTTTCCTTTGTAAAAACTAATTCCTTCATACTTTAAGCTATATTTGCAAAAAAAAGTAATGGCTTTATATTGATCATGTGTCCTTTTGATTTTGCTATACAAATTGCTTCTTGAAACTATTAATCTAAGTAGGTTGGCATTTCTTTATCCATTATTAGGATTGTTTTTTCTGTCTTATCACTTTTTACTTTTTAAGAGTAATTTTGAATGAATTTTAAATTTAATCTCTGATCACTGCTTCTAATAGTGTTTACAAGTTTTGTGTTATATCCTAAAATTTTATACCAGTGCATTATAGATTGCAGAATCCAGTTTTTATACCATTGTAAGTTTATATTGTTATTTGTTTTTTATTGAACTTATATTAAGGGCATTTTCTAGAAGTCAAATATATATCGCTTCTTGTAGAATCTGGCATCCTTTATCATATGATCATTTTTTTTCTTTTATTTCTGTACTCCAAGTTTACAAGCTGGAATTATCTCCACCATAAGTGACACCTGAATAAGTGGCCTGTTTCAACTAACTCCTTGGTTTTCCTTCTGGCCACTTGACTGTTTTATTGTCTTCTATATATTAACATTATATTTAATTATGACGGCATAGTGTTCATTCCCATACATAAGTCCATATGCATGCACTGGGTAAGTTTTCCAGAATGATAAGCAATATAAAACATGTAATAGGTGCAATCTTTGATTTTTGTTTTCCAACGCAAGATATAATTATGCAGTAATATAAATTTTAGTGAAACTATATTTGATTATGTTTTGCATGTTTTCTCAAGATACATATTATGATATTTCCACTGCAATAGAATCAGTATGCCAAGGAAAGCAAAATGGACTTGAAGTAAGTTAATGGAAAAAATTTGTTTTTGAGCTATAACTGGTAGCCAGGAGGAGAATAGAAAGAGTATGACAAAGGAGTTTGTTGCAGAGATATTTGACACTTTTAATAGACAAAATATATGTAGTTAAGTTAAATGTTTATTTGAACAAATATTAAGAATGAACATTGATAATAAACTTCTGGAGCATATACCCTTTATATGCAAATTATTAATAATTTTTGAGTGGAAATATTGTAAACTGCTTTTTGAACTTCATATTGTGGAGATTCTTCTTTTTGTTCTTTTTTAAAATGATCATAGATTTATAAATTAAAATGCTGGAATATGTTCTCTCATTTCTTTTTAGACATTTATATTACATTTTACAACAAGGGCAACAAAACAGAAAATCCAAAAAAAAGGCCTATATAACAATTATCCACTATAGCTTGATAATGGCATAATTTAATAAAGGTCAGCCATTTCAACTCATATTATTACATCTAGATATTAATATGAACAAAAAATGGGACAATAATTCATATCTAGGTGAGCATTCAGTAAGTCTTTACTTCAGCAAATAGGACCTGTAAAGTATACTAAATATGAATGGTAATTTTATAAAATTTCTCAAAGAATTTATGTAATTTTGTAGTAATGTACATGAAAATATTTCTCAGAAAATCTGGAGAATAACCATGCCATAATTTTAGCTACTGAATTTCAAATATCAGAATAAAAAATTAATCTTCAAAAACATCACACAAGAAGAAAACATCTGTGCACTCAAGCGCATGAGACAGTAAGATTACTCCCTGTGGGAAGCTTGTTCTACACAGTAGATCCCATTGAGTTCTAAGCCAGCCTGAGTTAAATTGCTAGACTTGTCTCAAATATATATATATGAACAGATAAGAGGATCAGCAATAAAACTAAAGACAAAAAATAAAACCCAATAACTGTATGCTGAAAGAAATATAAGAAAAAATAACATTTAAAAATATCAAAATTCAAATATAACAAAAGGTAACAGTAATGAAAACCCATGGGTATATATTAAGAACAAAATTAATAATATTGAATGTAAATAGCATTATAATGATATGCTACAAGATTTTTGTTTGGTCTTCTCATTTTCAAACCATGAAGATGGAATTTATACACCAGGCCAATGGATTTCTTTTCTGAGGCTTTATGTTGAGATAGTCATACAGGTTAAGAATTCATCACCTATTATCCCAGAAGTGAGAGAACAGGCAGGTATGCAGACCTGGCTTACCCAAAGCCATTGAAAAGATCAGGGTACAGATGGTGATTGGTGATCATGCTGTCAAGGAGGCTCTAAACATAACATGGCAGAACCTGGGTAACAACTATGCCAGCATTGTTTTCTTTGCTGTCAGTGTCCAACTGTTCTTCCGTTTCATGATTTAGAAGCTACAAATCAGCCTGCCAAAAAATATCTTCTTGGTAATAACTTGGAATTGTCTTCTAATATTTAATACGAAGACTAATTTAGAACATTTTTCCATACTTCTTTCTCTTAGAAACCCTTATTCATTATTTCTTGAAATAATGGACAAATCCAATCAGGGAAATGCTTTTGAAACAGTTTTCTCCCTTTACTTCAGGACTAAAATAGAGAATCGTATCAGCATTTTCAAGATACCTTGTTTCACTCCTTGGAGATAATTAAATGAAAATTCTGTAGAATGTACAAAGCGTCTCTAGGAATCCTATTTAATGGGGATAACACAAGCTGTCTAGACAAGAGATTTCATAATTAACAAAGCACATAGTCTCGCCTATTTTGTTCTGAAGATTCTTGTAATATTACCAAGGAGGTGGCTGAGAATATCTTCTAAGAGTATGTATCTTATGCTTAGGAGCATTGAGTCAACAATAACATTCTCTGTCATCAGATATATATTTTTTATTTATGTTTTATTCCTAGGATGATGATGTTCCAAGATGTAACAGGCTTTGCTTTGTTAAAATCAGTGAATATTTTTAAAATTAAAGTCAGATACTTAATGTACAAAATTTACATGCCCTACATATGTGAAACCCTGTACTACATCATTTGAAAAGACTGCTGTAAAATATTTAAATTAAGTACAAACTTTACAGAAAACTCTGTATTATCTTTCCTTTTTCAGGGTGACATAGTAATGCTTTTACTAACACGTTCATCTCATCATTAAACTATAATTTCATAATTAGTTTCCATTAAATAAATCTTAACACTTCTCACAATACATGAAATGGCAGTTTCATTCCTCCCCAGAGTAACTAAAAATCAAACTTGAACCTAAACAAACGCATCATTAACAGATCTATTCAGGTATGTTTTGTTAATAGTTGTAATGTAACTGTTATACTCCACTTCCAAACTAATAAATATTCCATAGTTGTATTTGTATTTATTTATATCAGAGTAGATGAGATATAATGTATAACTGTTTTAATTATGAGCTTTTTATTTAAAGTATAAATTTAACAGGGAAATTATACTGATTATTAAGAACCCTAGCTTTTCATTTAGGTAAACATATAGATTTCTTTTTAGTTCTCATTAAATTTACATTTTATTATGTATAAGTCATTGTATAAAGTAGTTGCCATTTGCTGAAGCAATGTATGAATACAGTGCATTTTGATCGATGTCGCCTCTTTAACATTGGCATCCATTCCTCCCTATCCACTCCTTCCCTTTCTTATTTTAGGTTGTGTATTGAATTTTGCAATTTAACAAAGCAGCTAGCATGTGATATGTGTTAACACTTCAATATCTTCACTCTCTTTCATCCCACCTCTTACCATATATTTCTCAATTCTGTGGTACAATTAATTATTGCCTGCATTTTCCCTTCATTCTTCTACCCTTTCCCACTTGATGCCACACTCCCCTATTATTTTGAATAATTCTCACTGTAAAGGTGATGTTCAGACAGGTTACAGTTACATAATTCAGGTAGTGAACACATTACTTTTTGAACGGTGTCATCACTGCACTAAATTTCTCCCAGTTTTTTTCCCTCCCCCTTCCCTCGCCCCCCATCCCAAATTGTATAGTTCATTTCCAATATAGTGTCCATTGTGTATGAAGTACATATTTACAAATGAATTAACTGAAATGTAGTAGACTCTATGGAGAGCACAAATAGTAAAATTTTTAAAAAATATTAAGTCAAATTCCAATAATGTAAGCACCAGGAAATAAATAATATTCTCATAAAATTATGTTTTATTTGAAATATTCAAGTGTATATTTAAAAACTTGTGTACATATTCATAATATATTATTAAATATATTATAAAACATAAAATATTTAGGTATTTTATGTATATACACTTACATGTACTTCTGTGTACATATATTCATAAGTTTTTTTGTAAATACATTTATATATTTATATGTTATTATTAAATAATATGAATAGAAATATTATTAAATAAAACAATATTGTGTTTCCTCCTTACTTTGGAAATCTTTCCATTGTTCATTTTCCTCTTTAAACTAAGTCTTTTCATTTTGGGTTATAATTGTTTGAGTTACTCACTTTAATATTGTCTTCTTACTTCATAATTCTAAAATGAACTTCTGTAACAAACTAAGTATTTCCTGCACCTTGTATATACATTTTTCTAATTTGGGGAGAGAAAGGGAAGTAACAAAATAATGACAAAAGGATACAGGGTGACCCACTGTAACAATGATATGTACAAGCCACTATATTGAAAATGAACTTTACAATTTTTCTGGGGAGGGGGAGGATTGGGGAGGTTGGAGTGGGGAGGAAAGGGATAGTAGGGGGAAAACAAAGGAGGGGGTAACAATGCTCCACAGGAAATGGACGCATTGCCTTGCTTATGTAACTGTAACCCCTCTGTACAGTGTCTTTACAATAAAAATATATATACTTAAAAAACTAAGTAAAATATAAGCGGAGATGTATTTGTATGACACATATAACTTGCCTTGCCTAGTAATATTTTATATTTTAAACTTAACTTTTAAAATTATCTTTGGTTAAAAAGAGCTTGGACTTTTCTTTTCTTTTTTTTTTTTTTGGTCGTGGGGCTTGAACTCTGGGCCTGGGTGCTGTCCCTCAGCTCTTCAGCTCAAAGCTAGTGTTCTACTACTTGAGATACAGCACCACTTCCAGTTTTGGTGGTTTATTGGAGATAAGAGTCTCACGGACTTTCCTGCTCGGCGTGGTTTTGAACTGCAATCCTCAGATCTCAGCCTCTTGAAATGTTAGGATTACAGGCGTGAGCCACAGGCGCTCGACTAAGAGCTTGGATTTTTGCCCTAATGCATATATCAGATTTTTTTTAATGACACTCTCAGTTGCTTCTAAAGCTCCTAGTAAAAGGTTAACACTAAAATAGTCACTAGTTTTTCATTATGCACAGGGTAGAGATTACCAATATCATTATAGTACTTGCATAAATAGTCTTTTAATTATGTAAATGTTGTCCTATTCACATTTATCTACCAGAATGTTTTGGAATGATAACTAAGCATATTGTATGTCTGGAGTTGAGAACTTGCTACTCATTTCATTATACTGATGTGGTATGAAAGTTCTTTATATCAAAGTTTCTACTCAGTGCAATGGAGAGACTAGTATTCCCTTAACTGTGCCTGTCATCATCAAGAGGATGTTATTTTGAACATGTATCATGATAATACTTATATTATTTTGGAATGTATTATTCAATAGTTTCAAATTCAGGTTTATAGGTAGTGAGAAGTATTTAATTATATACGTCACCCTTATTTAAAAGCCATATTAAATTCTGCATAGTCTACTGTGTGGATAGAATGGAAGTGTGAAGACAAATTTATTATCTAATAATAAAAATTCCTTTAGAATGACTACCTTCTATTGACCTGACCTTAATTTACCTGACACTTTATTAGGATCAAATTAATATCCATCATTTATCTACTTGTAATTATCTATTATCTGTCTTTGGAATTTAACATTTGTTAAACTGCTCGTATGAAATGGTAGTTTGGAAAAGGCAAGCTATAAAAGCAGCCCTGAAAATAGCAGGTTTATAAATGCGTAGTGACAGGGCTGATTAGTTGTTGCAGTGAAATTAACAGCATATAGTTAGGATGAAATCATTCAGTTCATGGGCTAACTGAATATCACAGAGAACTTTTAATATATTAGTGTGATCCAATGTAAATCCAGTTTTAAACTTTAAAATTAATTACAAAACCCACTAAATTTCCTGCAAGTCAAACATTGAGAAATAGATTCTTTTGTTTTTCTAAAAAATCAATATAATAGTTTTGAAGAGGTTCACAAGTCACCATTAAAAACTCAATATTAATATCTAACAAGTGAAATGAACAAATATAAAGTGAAATGAAATATCAGAGTGTTATTCAGAAGAAATAAATATATTTATTGATTTACAATTTTCATAAAATTATCTAAGGAACAGATCCATTTTAAAAAGTCAGAAATGTAAACCATATTTATCAGGATATAATAATAGTTTTATTTCAGAGATAGGATTGAAGGAATGAAATTGTCGCTGTATTTTTCACAATTTTTTCTCCAAAGCAGTTTTCACAATAGCTTATGTCTTGTAATATACATACAAGTATCTTTCAAACATGTATATTGTTAGCTTTGTTATGCTACGTTAGCAACTTCATAGAATGCCAAATAAAATTATGAGTGTCACCATTATTTTTTGCTTATGTCTTAGGTTACTTTCCAGAAAAAGAGAGTCTATGTTCTATATTTAGTTTGATTAAAACAATTTGATAAGAATACAAATTTTAACAAACTCTTCATTTTAGGCTTTGTTAAAATGCAGATTAGGTGTTAGTTGTACTAAGCAATTTAAAACTAACGAGCCCATTTGCTCACATACTTCTAAACTGGATATGACTGTTACTCATATTTGGAACGCAATATTCACATTTTTCTCTTAAAATATCAGATATGAGTTATTTTTAAATCTGAAAATAAACATATTTGCAAACATTCAGATATAATACATATGTTCTAATATGTATATATCCCAACTTCTCTTTATGTGAATCTCATTTGCTATCATTGTACATTTTTTAAAGCTAGTTATGAATGTTATTGTAACCTTTTATTTATTCGGAATTTCAAAATTTCAATTAATTTCATGTATTTTTTATCTTCTTAGTTAAAGTTCTAACTCCACATTCCAAGTTGCATTCAGTCATCACATTTTCTGTTAAGGAAAATTTGACAATTTTTGTTCTTTATCTGTGGGGATCATTAGGGATTAGGAAAACAATCAATCAGATATTGTTCAGTATTTCTCTTCACTTACCTTTATTCTTGATCTTCCTCATCAAGTCTATCACTTTTTTAATGCACTACAGGAATGTGGATAACGTCACATTATTGGTGACACTGACATTTATCATTTGTTTGTAGAATATTGTATTTTTTAGGATTTCCCATGATAATAACCATTATTCTGCATTCATAGCAGGTAGGTATTCAAGCCAAACCACACTTAATGGGAGAAAATTTCAGTACAAAATTCAAAAGGGAGGATTATGCAAAATTTGAAAGTTATTTGTTGAAATCAATGTAGTAAATAATGGACATTTTTGGAATTAAAAACATTTGAAACATTACAACTATTCCTTTTTATATTTTTTGAAAAAAATATGACGATAATTCTTTCACGTTCAACTCGATATTGGCTACAACAATTAACTTAAAGATGTCTTTATATTTTTAAAAATCCTTTATTTTTAACACATTTATTATATGAATATTGACTTTAACCAAGTTTTACACCTTCTTCATTATTTTTTGATTTATTTAATCATTTATTTCTACTAACAGAATTGTCAACATTTGTGTTCTGATAGTGTCATTATTTATACTACTATTATTTATTTCTTCATTTCTGATCACTGGGAGATGTATGCTTCTAAAGTGCCCCCATTACTTTTGTGCTCTACTGAATATAACAATCTGCTTTTTTTTTTAATTTATTGTTTTGAGGGTCCAGTCATGGGGCCTGAACTCTGGGCCTGGGCGCTGTCCCTCAGCTCTTCAGCTCAAGGCTAGCACTCTACTACTTGAACCATAACGCCACTTCTGGCTTTTTTCTTTTTGCTTATGTTGTACTGAGGAATCGAACCCAGGGTCTCATGCATGCAAGGCAAGCGCTCTACTACTGAGCCACCTTCCTAGTCTGGATCTGCTTTATTTTTTAATACATTTTTTTATTATAAAGATATTGTACAGAGGGGATACAGTTACATGAGCAAGGTAATGAGTCCATTTTCAATCCAACATTGTTATACCTTCTTTTATAATTCCTCTACCATCCCTATTCTCCCCACCTTCTCCATTCCTCCCTCCCCTTCCCCACTCCTGTTCTCTGCTAGATTTAGTCAATTACAGGAGTTCTTGCTCATGTGGAATAATAGAAAAGGAGATGACTACTCTTTGTTACTTGAGGAAATTGCTGGCTTTCTCAGCAGATAGCCAAAAAAACCCACAATATTTACATTTTGTATACATTAAAAACTGGCACATAGCATATATGTTAATCTTACAAATCCAGTTATAAAGTCTAAATTTCATACATATTTCTATTCTTATGTATTAATACTTTCATATATATGACTCATACTTAGTTATATGGTTGTATTTTGTATCTCTACTTAGCTTAACATAAGTAATAATTATTCCTGAAACCTCCTATTTGATATCAGGATTTCATTGAAGTCTTCCCTGTTCCTTATATCTAAGTTTTTTTTTTCTGATATTAAAAATGTGACTCTTAGGTGAGGGCCTGTGGCTCATGCCTGTAATCCTAGCTATTCAGGAAGCTAAGATCTGAGGATCTCAAAGCCAGCCCAGGAAGGAATGTCTGTGAGATTCTATCTCCAATTAGCCAACAGAAAACTGGAAGTGGTGCTATGGTTTAAGTGGTAGGGTGCTAGCTGAGGGACAGTGCTCAGGCCCAGAGTTCAAGCCCCACACTCTCTCTTTCTCTTTCTTTCACCCTCCCCCCCCCACAAACTCACATGTCTCTCATCATCAATAATTCATGAAAAACTATTAAAAAATAAATTAAAATATCACTTGTTCAACACTTGCATAAATATAAAATAGTCAAAATCCCAGCCCTTACCACTATTAGAATTATTTTTTTGAGTTAAAGAAAAAAAATGCTTTCATGTACAGCCTTCTTCACTCTCTACTTTTCCCTCTATCTCTCTGTTTACCTCTTATTGGTTTTCTATCCTTCCTTTCTTTTTCCCTCCCTCCCTCCCTCCTTCTCTCCCTTCCTTCCTTCCCTTCTTCCTTCCCTTCTTTCTTCCTTCCTTTCCTTCTTCCTTCCTTCCTTCCTTCCTTCTTTTCTTCCTTCCTTCTTTCCTACTTTCTTTCTCTCCCTCCTTTCTGCTTTCTTATCTACTTCTCTTTTTTTTTACCTTCACAGATTTTGTGAGGCAGAGATATATTTCAGTATTTTCAGAATCTTTTTCTGAAAAGTAGTGGGAATAGAAACATTGACATGGAATAAATGAAAAGTTCTGGGAAATATAAATTTTAAAATTGGTTAAAATAACTGGGTCAGCTTGTCAATCAGTTTGGTTCCCACATGCCTACAGAGATTGGGAAATAAGGGGCTTATTTTTCTTTATAATTACATTTCACATAAATGATTCTCAAATCCTTGAAGAAGATAATTCATGGTTTGGGAAGATTTACTTCCGGCTGGAACGGAGAAATCGCAATTACAGGTTTTGTGGATTACATGTTCTCAGAAAGGGAAGCTTAGGCGCGACTAGTCACAAAGATACTATCTTAAATCAAGGGAAGGATGCTCCTCATAATGCAGGTCTTCCTGGAATGCAGGCCTTCCTGGAATGCAGGCCAGTGAAAGGAAGCCTGCCTATATCTGCAATCTGCAAAAACACTTCCTCTCTCACCTTAACACTTCTTGGCCTTTAACAGTTCATCTTAATCTTAAAAACTGATATGGTACTGAGACTTATAGTTGTTAGCTTCCAGTCCAATTTTGCCTTGCAAATTTAGCTGTTTACTCTGCAATGAAACTGATCCAATAAGCTCAAGAAAACCTTAAATCTGCAGTTGTTTTGCAGATTGCTTGGGTTCCTATTTGCAGAGAGAGGTGATAAGCTCTTCTTAAGATGCTACATCACTGAGTAAAGCCAGAAATGTGATAGCCTATTCACCTAATTACAACATTTGAATATATTAGGCTGAAATTATTGAATCCCCTTATCACAAAAGTCTAGCACAATGCTGAGATGTATTTGTTAAAGTGATTTATTTCTATATACAAGAACATCTAATGTAACAGAACATACAAAGTATATGCTCTTCATCATACAAATGTGTGTACATCGGCAAAGAAGGTGTGAGATGTTTATTTATTTATTTATTTTACTCCCATAATTCTCATTTATGGCCCTGGTCTTCTACTTCCAAGTGTTAGGGTCTTTCTTCATCATGCAGTTACTTACATTAATAAATCTGTTCCTTTTTTAATTGTATTTGTATCGCTATTGAAGAGGTGATCTACAGATGAATTATAGTTACATGAATCAGGTCATGAGTACAAGTCTCTCTCTCCCTTTCCTTACTATCTCACAGCTTTTCCTTCCTGTTCCCAACTGCAAGATGTACAGTTTGTTTTGCAGTGTCTAGTGAGAGTCACTATTTTATTTGTTCACACTTCATTCTAATGTTTCTGTGCCACACTTACCCTTCCAAATACAGACAATCTAACACACAGGGCAAAAAGAAACAAAAAAATCCCAGCAAAAATACCAACTGAAAAATCTTATGTATCCTTTTTTTAGAGATCATTTCATAAAATATTATTTGTTATGATCATTTAACCTCCTTTGATCTCAGTGTGTAAATGTCTAGAAACCGACATAATTTATCATTCTCCTGGGTGTGTGTGTGTGTGTGCATGTATATATGTATCATTCAGTGTGGTACTTATAGATTTATTAGGAATATTTAGATATATAGAAAGCCCAGAGAATAGAAGAAGACTTTTCCCACTATGCATCAGACAAGGACGTATACCTAAAATATACTTAAGGCTCAAAAATTATCGCCACCCCCCTGCAATAAACACTCAAAAATTTAAACCCCATCAACAAATGGGCCAGAGACTTAGAGACTTCTCAGGGAAGAAGTAAGAATGGCCAATAAACAAATGAAAAGATGTTCATCATCTCTGGCTGTTAAGAATTAAAAATCAAAATAACATTAATGGGCAATATAAAGAAAACTAACAATAACAAATGCTAACCAGGAATGTGGCCAAAAGGGAATATTATATATTATACTGTTGTTGTAAACTTGTTCAACCAGTCTAGAAAGCAGTATGGAGGTTCTTAAATGACCAGACATAGGTAACCTATGAGCTAGCAATTGCACTCGTACACATTTATCCAATAGAATACAAACAACACCACACTAAAGCTATCGTGCAACCATGTTCACTACAGCATTGTTTATGATAGCTAAGATGTGGAATCAACCCAGTTGCCCTTAAATAGATGAATGGAATTCGACTCATCCATCAGAATGATATTACACCATTTGTAAGGAAATGGGAAGACTTGTAAAATGTTATATTAAGCAAAGTTAGCCAGACCCAAAGAAATAGGCTTCATGGTTTGCTTATTTGAGACAGCTAGAATTTGCATATAAATCTACAATTCAATTCTTTTAATACATGTTTCTATATTCCACTGAGTCTTCGGAGACGTGTATGAATCCAATAAAATGTTGCATTGGAACATTGAGTTGTCAGTGAAAATAGAAAAATATCCATGATCAAGAGTTCCATTTAATGAGAATACATTATTTTGTCTTTTATTATTAATAGGCTTGATTTTTCAAAAAAAAAAAACAAAAAAGTCCTACCCATCCAAACATCGGTAGCTGAATTACATTTTCCTTATTTGATGATCTTCATCATCAACTTAGCTGTTATGTTTCTTATGTTATGCATATTTCTGAAATATTTCCCCCCAAATAATGTGTTTGTGTAATAAGTCTACTACAGATATTGATTGGCAAATGTATTTATACGTTCATGGTACAAATAATTGAATGATTTTCTAATTAATATTATTTTAGAAATCAAAAGTGTGAAGTCACATGGAAGAAAGGCAATATTTTATTACAGTTAAATACTACAAGGTCTAAAGTAATATAAGCATGGCACATTAACTAATATGGTAGCTCTTTTCTTGTGACTTAATCTAAATCTCTTTTTAAACTCCTACTGGCCAGGTGCTGGTGCCTTACACATATAATCCTAACTAATCAAGAAGCTGAGATTGGAGTATAATTGTTTTAAGCCAGGTAGGCAAGAAAGTTCATGAGTCTCTTATATCCAGTTAATTTCCAAAAGAGACAGATGTAGAGCTATACTTCAAGTAGTAGAGCACTAGCCTTGATTAAAACCTCTTAGAGACAGTGCCCAGTCCCTGAATTCAAGCCCTAGTTCTAGCACAACAAACAAACAAATAAATAAAAGTAAAGAAATATATTCATTTCATAATTTGAGATAAACTATGAACTACTTTGTTCAAATCTAGAAATATGACTTATATGTGTTTTTTTTTAAAAATTATGTGATGCCATGTAGATTATCTGCTTTCCATTTTCTTTAATCATATAAACAGCATATCAAACTATCATCATGCTCATCCTGTGAAAATATTTCAACAAAATTTAGTTACATTGATTTTATATGTCAAGATGGTTGATATTGAGCAAATGAAATAGTGTTGTATTTGTAATGGCTCATAGCCTATTATAGAAACAAAGATATTTGATGTTAACATCATACAAAATGTATGATGCCATTTATTTTGTTATAATAATCACATCCATTGTCTGAAGGATAAATATATCTGAAATAAAACATATAAGAAAGACCCAGTATGTAGTCTGATAGAACTAGAAAGACTTTCTCATTTCTAACTTGTATGAAAGCTAAATGGAAATCAGAACATAACAAGAAAATCAGTAATGAAATCAGAAATGATTTTTTTGTTAAATAGTTGTACCAAAGAGGTTACAATTCCATATGTCAGGTTCTGATTGATCAATATCATCCCTTACATCTTTTCATGCATTGTGTCCAAGAACTGAAATGTGGTTAGTCCGTGTGAACTTTAATATGCATTGTTGACAAACACTAGACTAATTCAACAGTTATGTAAAGCTAATAGAAAGACCAAAGCCTATAGGCTTTCTGCCATCATTGGTATCATCAGGATGAGTTTCCACGTCCAACTTCCTCAGTAGAGATTGAGTCTGAAGAACATTTTTCCCATACTGGTGTGGAATTGCCAACTTCCATATTTTAGCATTCCATATACTTTCACATGATAGTTGTAAGTAACTGCATCCTCTACCTACACTTGCCTGATATAATACTTATATTCACAACTTCCCAAATAACTAGGATTTCAGGCATGAGCCATTATTGCCAAGGTGAATATCATGTTTTGATCATGCTCCATGTCTTGACTCTGAAGCTGTTGTTATACATTATTTTCTAGTTTTGTAGGTTTCCCCCACCCCTAATATTAAGTCTAAACTCATTGGGTGTTCTCTATTTAATGTTAGTAAGAGACCGTCTCACCAATAAACTGAGCATTGTAGTATAGTGATACAAGGCCAGCCTAAGCCTCCAACAGGTGGAAAATTCTTCTAATCCTAAACACACAGAGGATAAAGGAAAGGGATCAAGGTCTGAACTCAGTTCTGAAAGGAAAGTACAAAATCCTATTTGTAAAAAACCAAAAGTCTAAAAGAGCTTAGGGTGTTGACTCCAGTAGTTAATACCTGCCTAACAAGTACAAGGTTCTTAGTTCAAAACACAAAGCTGCTAATAAGTAAACCAATAATCATTAAAGGAGAAATTTGGAGTCTTCAATTTCTGTATTATTCCAGGTTTAAAAATTATATTTCCATAAATAAATTTCCTGTCAAACTAAAGTAATATGTAAACATTATCATGGGAAATATGAAATGTGGAAAAGGCTACCTCAACAGCTTCATTTTTAGCTCCGATTTTTCTTGAGATATTCTTGGCAAAAGAAGTACCAGAGTCATTCTATTCTGTTCAACAGTATTACTCCATTTCTTCTCATAGAACAGCACATTAGCTTGTCAGGAAAAATCATCACCTAGCAGATCCAAATATGTTTATAACATTTTATGGGCTTCTTCTAATGGATGTATGTCATCAAGAAAAACCATTTTGATATAATTTTATGCTATACAATGATGTTGCATAGTCTATATGAGACTTTCCATTTACAAGGGTTACAGAAATTTACATATAAAGTGAGATAGTCCAAAAAGTGCCACATCATTAAGTTAAAACATAGCACCCCATACCCATTACTTCAAGATTCTGTTGCATTCCTTTAGTTAAGCAATTTCTGTATGCAAGCACATTTGCAAAGATAAGCATAGAAAAACAAAAAGACCCATAAAACTTATTACATGTTATATGCTGTATTTTTTAAGGTATTGTTTTGTTTTCACTAATGTTCTTAGAGCTTTTATTGGCTAGCCTTAAAAGCTACTCTACTTTAAATAGTTTCATACCACAATACTATTGCAGCTAGAAACTTTTTGGAATCTATGGCTGGCTGAGAGAGACACATCCTCTTTAATAAGAGTCTTCTGGAATCTTCACTCTTCAATTCTTTGACCTTTTATTTTATTTGTGCCTTTTATTTCATTTTATCGTGTAAGAAATGACGTTGACATGGTAATGATCTCAGTCTTCTTATTCATTACCAAAAAACAACAACAACAAAATCCCACAAGACAAACAAACAAAGAAAAAGAACTCTGGAACATTGAAATTTGCTTTTTACCTTCTAGGACTCCCCAAGTAGTCTTTGCTTCTCTTAATTTATTTGTAAAGTGTGCATGTTAACATTGCATATATTAACAGAGTGCTGTATATGTTTTTAATTCATATATATATATACATATATATATATATATATATATATTACAATGCTGAAATCAGGTTAATGTATCTACTTCCTCCATCATTTTCATTCATTTTAAACAGAAAACCCTTTTAAGGTTCTTGGAGATTTCTAGATATTGCTGTGCAGAAAGACACAAGAACTCTGTGTTTCTATCTTATTGACAACTGACCGATCTCCCTCCTTCCTTCCCCCACTCATATAGCCACTGCCCCCATCACTGCATGCTGCTTTCTTTGAGGTCAACATCTTTGTCATTCACCTGACTGAGATCAGGTGGCACTCACCACTCTGTGCCTGGCATATTTCACTTAGTATAATGATCTCAATGGTTTGAATAATCTTTCACAAACACAATTTTTCATGTCACAAACTGCTTTAACTGCCCACATATACCTAGTGTTTTAGAAAGGTCTGTCAATTTGTGTTAAGCAATCTTAAAACTAAGGTTTTCCAGGCTGGGAAGGTGGCTCAGTGGTATATTTCTTACCTTGCATGCATGAGCCCCTAGGTTTGAATTCTCAGCACCATATAAGCAGAAAAAGCTGGGACTGTTGTTGTGGTTCAAGTGGTAGAGTACTACTCTTTAGCTGAAGAATTGAGGGACAGTGTGTAGGCCCAGAGTTCAGCCCCCCACCCCCGACTGACAAATAAAAAAGCAACAACAACAACAACAACAAATCCTTTGCTTCTCCACTTATATCTAAGTTTTTTGACATATCTAAGATGTGTCATTCTTTGCTCCACAGATCAATTTGCTTATCTTAATTATTCAAACGATATCAGTGCTTAATAAAAAAGCCAATGACAAGAAAAGAGGACCCTTTTCTATTTCCACTCTGTGGCTTTTAGTTTTCTTTGTTCACTTTAAATTGCTTTTATGTTAAAGTAATAATGGTTACTTACAATCTTTACTCCATTGTGGAAAAATAATCCTATTGAAGAATATCTTAGATTTCAAAAATATTCAATTATTTCAATACATGATAAGTTTCTGTGATTACAACTTATCTTTATAGTTAGACATCTTTGGAAAGTAGGTTTTCCCACATGATTTTATATGGATCCTACTTGAATCATTGTGTCTATTTGGGGAGATAAAATGAATTGTAAAATCATCTGAAAAAAATAATATCAAGATTCCTGTATCAAAAATAAATCACAACAAAGCAAAAACCTCTTGTGTCCATATCATGCGGTTGTTTTTGCTTAGCATCATCTTATATGGTCATATGTATGTAGCTTTTGACCTTTAATGCTTGTCTGGTAAGATTATCCTAGACATACACTAGTTATTGCAAATAAGGGAAACCATGGGATCTATGTTTCTCTGGGTCTGCTTAGTTCACTTAATATAATTTTTTCCAAGACTTTCCTTTTCCTAACAAATGGGGTGGTGTTATTCTTTCTGATGGAGGCATAGAATGCCACTACACACACACACACACACACACACACATCACATTTTCTTACTCCATTCATCTACTGAGGGACTGAGGGACATCTGGGTTGGTTCCATATCTTAGCTATGGTAAACAATGTTGCAATAAACATATTTGTGCTGGTAGCATTAGTATGGCCTTGTTTGTGATCGTTTGGGTAAATATCAAGAAGTAGGATTGCTGGGTCATAGGGGTGCTCTATTGTAGTTATTTGAAGAACCTCAGGAATGCAGTAGAGCTTCCTTTTGGACACATCCAACATCTGTTGTTATTAGAGTTCTTGATTATAGCCATTCTAACTGGGATGAGGTGGAATCTCATGGTTGCTTTCTTTGTTGCTGTCATTTTTTAATGTACTATGTGATTTTTTTTTTGTTTCTGTTGTATGTTCTTACACCTATGGTATAATCCTTATTGTCACTATAATTGATTCTTGTGTCCTTCATCTTTTTTTTTTTTTTGTCAGGTGTGTGGGGGGCTTGAACTCTGTGCTTGGGTGCTCTCCCTGTGCTCTTCAGCTCAGGGCGAGCGCTCTACCACTTGAGCCACAGCGCCACTTCCAGTTTTCTAGTTGTTTATTGGAGATAAGAGTCTCACTGACATTCCTACACGGGCTGGCTTTGAACCACAATTCTCAGATCTCAGCCTCCAGAGAGCTAGGATTACAGGCATAAACCACGGGCACCCGCTTGCCCTTCATCTTATATACACATGTTTCTAATTAATAGAGGGGAAGGGAAATAACAAAATGCTGAAACAAGGATATAGGTTGATCCATTGTAGCAATGAAATATACAAGACACTACGTTCAAAAGGAGGGTGGGGAGGAGGAATTGGGGAGGTCAGGATGGAAGAGAGAGTAAGGGAAAAACAAAGGAAATGTACTCATTACCTTACTCCTGTAGCTGTAAACCCTCTGTACAGTCTCTTTACAATAAAAAAGAATAATTTAAAAAGCAATCGCAATGTCCTCATAGCTCTAGCACAATTTGGTTTTGTTTAAATTGTACAGGTCAGTCATGTGACTCTGAAGCCATCTTCATTCTACCAATTGTCTCAAAATATTTTTCATAGATTGACTATTCTCCTTTCTTTTTTGTTAATCACATGTGTTTTTTGTTTGTTTGTTTGTTTGTTTGTTCGTTTGGTCTGGTCGTGGGGCCTGAACTCTGGACCTGGGCACTGTCCCTCAGCTCTTCAGCTCAAGGCTAGCACTCTACCACTTGAGCCACAGCACCACTCCTGGCTTTTTTCTTTTTGCTTATGTGGTGCTGAGGAATTGAACCCAGGGCCTCAGGCATGCAAGGCAAGCACTCTACCACTGAGCCACCTTCTCAGCCCTGTCTGTTTTTTATTTATTTTTGCCATCACTGCAGTTTGGACTTAGATTCTTGGAATAAATTGGTTTGCTCTGTCACTAGGTTGGTGCTCTATCACTTGAGAAATCCCTCCAGGTCAGCTTTATTGTTATTTATTTTGGAGATGCAGTTTCACAGATACTTTTGTCTGGAATGGTTTTAAACCATAATCCTCTCAATCCAAGCTTCCATACTAGCTAGAATGTCCAGTGTGCACCACTGGCTCTTGGGTATGTTTTATAAATAAAACGTAAGTAAATTCTGACTAAAAATTTTTATAGCTAGAAGCAAATGAATGAATTTTCTTGAACATGAGAGTTAACTAGAGAATGAGTGGATAAAATAATGGTTCATTTTTATTTTCATCAAATCATTGAAAATATCAGCGTCCCATTGGAGCTGCAGTAACAATCTGTGAAAGAATACTATATACCACATGCTCCAAAGCAGAACAATTCTCCCTTGAGATTCAATGAGCCCATGCTATCAGAATATACTCATAGCCATTTTTCCTATTCTCCTCCTTCCAGATTCTTTCATTTTGGTTTAACCGTGTTGATCTTCCATGAATACTTAATGAAGACTCTGGAGTCTGTATGTATTATTTTCTGCCCTTACAAGTCCAATCACTCTTCTCACTAGTAGTATTCACTCCTGCTCTGAAAAGCAGAAAGTCTGAGTGAATTATCTAAAAATTGCTTACCTGGCATTCAAATCAATCTCTCTCCTTCTATTGCTTATGACACCATCTTTTTTCCTTCTTTTTAGCTATGTGTACCATGATATTTCAATAAGGATTTGTTGATAGATAAATATTTCTAAAAGGAGTAGCAAATATACATTTTCACCTTCTGGTGTTTTATATTTTTGTGGTGACAATTGTAATGTTCTCCTTATCATATATTTTCCCTTGCTGGTTTTTTTTTTTTCTCATTTCTCTGCCAGTTTAGCTAAGTTTATCTATGACCATTTCATAAAACCAATTGTTTCAATGATTTTATTCTTTCTGTCTTTCTTTTACGTATGCTCTGGTCTTCATCAGTTAGTTCCTTCTGCTAATTTGGGTTTCAGTCTGTTCTTGTTTTCCTCAATTTTTAAGATGTGATCAGAACTTGTTTCAGATCTTTCTGCTTTTGTTTTTAGTCCTATTGCACATTATTTCTGTTGTTATTTTAAACCATATGTGTTGGTGTCTTGTGTCTTCATTTTCTTTCATTTTAAGACATGCTTTGATTTCATTCTTGGTTTGTCCTTTGCTTCACAGTCCGTTCTGTGATAAGCTGTTTAATAGCCATGAATATGAATGTTCTCAAAATCTTATTTTTGTTGGGAAATGTTTGTGAATTATTGTTGGAAAAGATATTTAATGTTATTCCAATGCTTTTAAACATCCTCACCCTCGTTTTGTTGCCTAACAGATGATCAGTCCTGGAGAATAGACCCTATCTTTATGTGAATAATGTGAATTTGGCAAATGTTGCCAAAAGTTTTCAATAACCATCTGTTAAGCTAACATGGTTTACAGTATATATTGAATCTCATGTTTCTTTACTGATTTGGAATGAGGGGGATCTGGAGGATCTGCACATTGATAAAAGTTAGATGCTGAAATTCTTCCTCTGAAAAACTGCAAATTGATATCAAATAAATCTGGCAACATTTTATTTTAAAATTTAGGTGTGGATTAATTAGCATTTACAATTAATTGCAGAACCAAGCATGTTGGCTTCTGACTACACTATTAGCTGGGACAGAGAGACTCTCTTGGAAAGAAAAGTCCAGAACACGGTGTCCATTGGGGAAAACTTAGTGTAGTTGTACACCCCTGATAAAATATGAATGTCAAAAATCTTAATGTAGGATGACCACGACTCAGGACTTTGGGTAGGAAGTAAGATACTACTCTAAAAATAACTAGAAAAAAATCAGGACAGGAGGCATGATTCTGAATTATTCTTCTTTGTAGGAAGCATGAGGCTCTAGATACAAACATAGGTGTAGGTACAGTAATTGCCTAAAATCGGTAGAGCATTAGATTTGATATCTAGCAACTTCCCCTCCCCAAATCTTCCAAAAGCAAGCACAGTATGTGAACCAAAGAAATGATTATTTCTGGGTAATAAAATTACAGATAATTTTGGTGCAGTTCATTAATATGTTTGTATTTATTAAATACATTTCCTTCATTAAATACATTTGTATCCATGGGTAAAAAAGATGTCAGAACCATGGCAATAGAAAAAAAAAGACGGACTAAAATAAATGTCTTTTCTGGACATCCCATGTATTCCCCCATACATAGGTTTGAGTAGCAGGATATAACACAGGAGAAACTGTGATTATCAAAGAGGTAAGCATCAAAACATCTTCAAATACTGATGTTTTCATTGATGATTTCACTGTAACAGGAGAAGCAATGCATTATCAAAGAGCTTGATTGCATCTGGGCCAAGAGCCAGCAGGCTGGCAGCCTCCCCTGGCATGGTGGATACACGATTACACAGTTCTGGATGTGTTACCTGGGATGTCATTGACATATGGATGATTTAACACTCTTCAAGAGACAAGTTAATTTACCCTTTCCTAAAAATAGCATAGACATTGTACTAAACAATTTGATTCTCATAAAGAAAGACAAACAGAAAATTTGAACTAGAAAGGAACTTAAGGATTCATTATGTAATTTTAAACTCCTGATGTGAATAAAAGGTGAAATTATTGTAGGGAAGTGTGTTTTGATAAGGGAAACCAAAAGGTTAGAACAGCTATGTGACAGCGGCTCACATCAGTAACTGTAGCTACTCAAGAGATAGATCTGACTATTTTGTGTGTTACAAAGCAGCCAGTATATCTGTAAGACTCTTATCTCTAACTACAATAGAGGCAGAGATGGAACTGTGGCTCAAGTGGCAGAGCACCAACCTTGAGTAAAAAAGACAATAGACATCATCGTGGCCCTAAGTTCAAGCACTAGCTAGTGCATCACCATATAAAGGAGAGAAGGGAATAAAGGAGGTGGGGAGAGAGGAGAAGGAATGGTAGAATGATAGTATGATAGAATGATAGACAAGAAAAAATAAAGAAAGGATGGAAGGAAGTAAAGAAGGAAGGAAGGAAGAAAGGAAGGAAGGAAGGAAAGAAAGAAAGAAGTAGCAAATAGGGGATAAATTATATGTGAGAACCAGGCACTGGTGGCTCATGCCTGTCATCCTAGCTACTCAGGAGGCTGAGATCTGAGGATTGCCATTCAAAGCAAAGTCTGTGAAAAAAGAAAAAGCAGAAAAGTCTGTGAGATTCTTATCTCAATAAAGTACCAGAAAACCGCAAGTGGTAGAGCACTAGAATACCAGAAAACGCTCAAGTGGTAGAGCACTATCTTTTAGCTAAAGAGCTGAGGGACAGCGCCTAGGCCCAGAGTTCAAGCCCCATGACCAACAAAAAAAGAGATATAGAAAATATAGTCATGCATGCAAGTAATTTAACTTAAGAATCTTTCAATAAAAACCAGTTAAATAGTTTGCACAACTGGTTGACATCCCTTAGATGTGTGTGTTGGGGGGGAGGCTAGGTGGTGGGTCTTGACCTCTGGACCTGGGCAATCTCCCTCAGTTCTTTAGCTCAAGGCTACTCTCTACCACTTGAGCCACAGCACCAATTCCAGTTTTCTGGTGATTTATTGGTGAGCAGAGTTGCATAGACTTTTCTGTCTGGGCTGGTTTTGAACCATGATCCTCAGATCTCAGCCTCTTGAGTAGCTAGGATTACAGGTGTGAGCTATAAGTACCCAACTTTATCGTTTAGATTTTATAAGCTTAACAAATTTTATTAATAATTGAAGAAAACCAGTTGACACCCAATCATATGCTGATAAATCTTCAAAAATCCAACAAAGCCAATAAAAATGGGTATAAGAAGCAATTCTACTAGACCAAAGACAATGTAACTGAAGGGATTCTGCTTGTGTGTATCATGCAAATACCAGGTTCAATATGTATTTGAAAATATAGTAACATATATCGGTATGAATTTTGCACAGCATATCCTTGGTATGAACGACTGCTTATGTGATTTCTAGGAGACCAATAATGAAGAACTGCTGTGAATATTCAGAATGAAGAGTTTAAACCCTCCTGATGATAATGTGAACATGACTTAGCCCTTCTCTGCATCAAAAAAGCATCACAGTGTACACAGTTTTCTTTGTTTTACTAAGTTGGATTTAATATATTTAACAATAAGGAGTCCTTGTTGTATTCAAGACACTGGAATTACTTTTTGATAAATATTATAATTTAAATATGGTAATAAAGGATATGGTAAGTGTTTATTTATGCTTTTGCTATACCTGTGAATAATATCTACATTTAAGCAAAAACTTCTAATTTTTTGGACTAAACCAGGTTCATGTGCATAAACTGTTATTATCTTAATTTGTCTCACAAAGTAGATGTGCTGAAAATCTAGTTCTCAGCACATGGATGCTAGGAGCTGTGTACTTGTGAGGTTTTGAGATCACAATGGTTCCACTCTTCTGGAAAGCATAATGACCTGGACAGGGACTGGGCAGGTGTGTGTGGGGGGGACACTCTTGTTCTCCTAGTTTTACTTTAAGAGGATTCAGTTACAGTTTCCCAAAAGACTCCATTGTCTCCATCTTGGATTCCTTAGCCTCTTGTAGTAGAAGAAGTTTATTTATAGTAGTTATAAATTATTGAGTCTCATATATTCAGTTATTGCAGCATATTGCCCCCACTAATGACACTAGTCCCGTGAATTGGTGTTACAGCAGCAAATACTTGCAAATTCCAAGGTACATTTGAAACTAAAATAATTGACTTTACATAAGGCCAATATTTCCATTAAAAGATCATTAAGTTGATTTAAATGATGTTCATTAGAGGACAAGGAGGATGGTTAGAGCTTTGTCTTAGAGACTACTCTAATGCTGGTTGGATGAGAGCTGATAATGCTCCTTCTGATGTGACCTCCTATGAAAAGAAATATTTCTTATTGGGAACTAGATGTAAGGCCCTCTTTGTTATAACGTAGCAAAAAAAATTGACTTGAATACTTTACCTTGTCCTACCACTGTGTTGAAAGCAGAATTTGAGAGCAATGAAAGAAAGCATTTGTTCCTTAAGCAGGAATAAATTCAGGGCTCAAGATGGATTTATTTAACCGCTCATACTAAAATGGGAGAGGAGGAAAGTTATTTTATAAGATAAGTCATATCCACGGAGGAATAATAAGGCAAATATCTGGACAAATCTGTTAAGTCATGAGTCATTTGCCTTTACCAAATACCTAAATATTGATATAAAAGATAGAACATAGGAGAAGTTGGTCCTTTCTGAGCTTTTTTCCTAAAATGCATAAAATTATAGTAACTGACATCATGAGATGTGATGTTCTTATATCCTGGATAATACAGTGTCAGGAGTAAATTTGTCTTCTTTATAAATCACTTAATCTAAGGTGTTCTGTAATAGCAGCATAAAAACTGACTTAAGTAAGTAGGGAATATTAATCAAAGTTTTTCCAAAATTAAATTGTAAAAGTAATTTTGATAACCATATCAGTTTGAAATTAATTAAAATAATTTAAATATTAATTTAAATAAATTAAAACAATTAAAACTTAAATTATTAAATTAATTCAAAATTTATGTATGCCACAAAATGAAAAATTTTAAAGAAGTTACATTCTCACAAATCTACATATTCTAATGCTAAAGGTAAAAATTGGTTGTAAGTAACAGACAAATATTTTAAGGCAAACACCTAGCATTCACTGGGTATTATTGATTTTCTAACCTTCAGATATGAGATCTGAACATAGAGCTGTGAATAGAAACATGTAAAATGCTTCTAAATTATTTTACACATTTCTAAATTGGTGAACAAAGAAACAGCTTGAAACTTCATGAGTGCATGTTTCCCCTTGTACTACTTCAAATATTCCATACTTTTTCTTTTGTCCTCTGTGTGTATGCACATGTGCATTTGCTTAAATAACAATTTTACTTTTATAGGAAAAGTAAACTTTTAATGTAGGTTATTTTTCCCCTGAATAAAAAAACACTGGATACAAGTATTTTCCAGAATATATGCTGTACCAATTTAAAGATAATAATTATTTGGCTTATTTGTGCTAGGTGGAAAACCACACATATGTCACTGTTTCCTGCAGGAGTATAGAATTGAGACTGTCTTTTGCCAAAATATTCCAGACTATCCTCCAGTACTCATTTCTCATATTTGTTCTTACTCCTCCTTTGTTGACTTAGATAATGATGAAATGCTGTTCAAAATATTGCAAATGACCAGAGCAGATGGTTAGAAGCCATTGTCAAATATACATTTCTAAATATCTTCTTTATTCACATTTCACTGAATGGCTGAAATGAAACCAGTTCAGAAGCCATTGTATTCCTCCTGAGCAACAAGCTTCATTTAACACTTATTCTATAATTTCAGTGAGTAATGTCATGGTGCCCTTCAGATGACATAGCATATTTATATAGTGCTTTTGTTGTTACTTATGAAATTGATAGCTAAAAGACTTACTTATTTAATTGCTTTATATGTATAAATAACAGATGGGAATAATTGTATTTCTACATAAAAAGAAACTACAAGAAAAATAAAAACATTTCAAAGTGATGGTTTGTGTTCATTGTCTTCTTTCTGTCAATATATCAAAGATATATGCACATATCCAAACTCAACAAACTATATTCATCAAGTACATCATTTTATTTATACAATTTACACATTGATATTTGACACAAAATGAAACTCTATCAGGGTTTGGTAAGAAAGTAGATGATAGCTACATCTACAAAATTGTAAAAGGTGTTTGTAGAATTTAAATTGTTTCATAATTTGAGTTACCAGAATTACACATAGATTTAGGCTGATACATGGCATTTAGAGTTAACTTGCATTTGTCCATGCAAGTTAACTAAGCAGTAATCATTAAACTTCAAAAAATGTTCAGTAGGGGTATAGAAGAACCAAAGCATCAAAGATGAAAAAAGGTTTGTGGGCATATTTTATCATATTATCTTGTAGAAATCTAATAGAGCTATCTCTATATTATCAAAGCAAAAATAAAATAACCACAGTGCTACTGAAAGTGTGTGGATTTCCTGGAAGAAGTTCAGAGAGTTTAACTAGAACTAACCATAATATTAACATACTGAATCAGAATATGAGTTCATGGTATCTTGGAAGGCTGAGAAGAAACCCAGAGAAGTGTACACATACAGAAAATAAAGAGAGAGGAATGCTGAGACGCTTGAATTTGAGAACTATCAGAAGATAGGGCAATCTATTTGAGGGATGAAATTGTGGCAGGAAAGTATAAGATGAGGAGAGAAAAAAGCTGAGCACTTGATCAAATGCATAATTAATCAAAAACAGAGACCTTAATTGCATTCAGAATCGATCATAATAAATCCAGAGAAGAGAAAGAAACTTGGAAATATTTGTGATTCTACATTAAAATGCTGTTTACTGAGTCACCAAGTCCCATAGTATATATGAAGTTTTTAAACGTAGGAATAAGAAGAATGATAGGAGTAAAAAGAATAGAGGGAACTACATTTCCATAGAAGATATATGTATTTTTAAATATTCTCATATGAACACAACTGAAATAAGGTATACTGTTTTTATTTACGATGATATATATACCATTAATTTAATGACATGGATATTGCTATAATTTTTTCATTATTCATAAGGAAAAATATTGAAAAGAACTTCATAATTTAAGAAAATAACCAGATTGAAAGCAAACAATAATATTAGATAAACTTGGTGTAGATTATATATAGATTAAGTCAGTCTAATTTATAAGAAGTTAAGAAAACCACACAAGATACACATTGAAGTCATCTTTAGAGCAGTTATCAGGAGGTTCTCTGAGATGCTTACCAAAGTCTTCATGTTATGTCTTTCAAGTCAACTTAATGTTTTAAGTTTGGGCTTTAAGTTGCCTAAGTAAGTCTCAGAGCATAGAAGGATCAGGTTTATTTATGGAGGACATAGAAGTCAATGAGGTCCAGCTGAGGACCACAGCTTTCTAATTTATCAATTGCAGCTAGACACAGCACTGGAGACAATCTGGCATGCAGAGTCACATGAGCACATGACAGGTTATTGGAAAAATATTACAAAATTTACAAAATGAAGTTTAAACTGTTAATAAATACTTAGTATATTTGGTGTTTATTTTAGTTCAAGAGAGCCTTATATTTTATTGCAATACAACAGAGGGACATTTCTTATTGAACATTATTGCCTTATGTATGCAACTGTAACCCCTCTGTATAACACCCTGACAATAAAATTAACTTTAAAAAAAGCAATAAAACATGAAGTACTATATTAAACACCACAGAATTTGAATGTTGTTTGTATGTAAGGAAAGTTCCAAGAACATGTTTCAGAAATGTTGATATATAGAAAAAATATTTTTATAGAAATAATTTTTGCAATATAAAACTACAGAAACTTTTAAAGTAACATTGGAGGAACTGAAAAGTTTGTTCAGTGGGAAAGTGCTTGCTTCACATGTATGAGGCCTTGGGTTTGATTCCTCAGCACCACATAAGCAGAAAAAAGCCAAAAGAGGTGCTGTGACTCAAGTGGTAGGGCGCTAGCCTTGAGCTGAAGAGCTGAGGGACAGGGTCCAGGCCAGAATTCAGGCCCCACGACCAATCAAATCAATCAATCAATCGATCGATCAATCACTCAATAAAGTAACATTGAATTTAAATAACATTATATATATATATATATTTTCTTTTGTCAGTTGTTGGGCTTGAACTCTGGGCTTGGGTGCTGTCCCTCAATTCTTCAGATCAAGGTGAGTGCTCTTCCACTTGAGCCACAGTGCCACTTGTGGTTTTCTAGTAGTTCACGGGAGGTAAGAGTCTCATGGACTTTCCTGCCTGGGGTTGGCTTTGAACCGTGATTCTTAAATCTCAGCTTCCTTAGTAGCTATGATTACAGGTGTGAGCCACTGGTGCCTGGCTTTAGAAATAATGTTTGCAATAGAAAACTACAGAAACTTCTAAAGTAACACTGGATTTAAACAACATTTTAACTTTTCTATTTTACCATTGATGTGTTTATACACAGTAAAATAAGACGTTTTGGTAGCAATATTTTAAAACATTAACATTTGTTAAAATTATGTTTTGCTTTTCAAGTCTTTGACACAGATTGTTTCTATGATCTACAAAATTATAATTTCTAAAAATTAAAGACCACTTTAATAATTTAATAGATTTTATTGATATTATTTTAACAATTTTAAGATTTTATGAGTTTGTAAATAACGTGATTTTTTGGCTTTCTAGATTAAAAAACTTAGGATTAATTTCTTAATTATTTATTATTACATGTAGATTACATTTTAAAATTCTTATGGTTTAAACTTATTTCCATCTAAAACCCTGAATCATTACTAAGTAAATTTGGCAACATAGTATTCTATAAATAAACAACAAATTAAATAATAAGGTAAGTCTTTACTTACAGTGCAGTATCATACTGGAATGAGGACTGGAATGAGAAAAGAGTTTTTATTGCCTAATTTCTTAAAATTAGAGATTAAAAAATTAGTGTTTATAAGTGTTTATTTTTAACAATTGACCATATAATATAAATGTCTAAAAACATTTTTGGACAGTGATATGTGATTTTGCCTTATTTTATTTAAAATATCATACTACAGACAATATTATTTTTCAGGGCAAAAACTTGTATTTTCATTTTCTTAAAATACATCATATTTATAAAATAATAAAATTCCTTACTTCATGCATGGTATGAATTTACACTTGCAGAACTTAATAACCAGAACTTATTATCAGGTCTGGGTGATGAGCAAATGTACATATAAAGACACTTTACAGACCCTTGTCTTCATGTTGCTTAAAGTATAGTATTAAAAGACAGGGAAATCTAAACAGCAAATTAAGCACAAGTACCTTGTGTTACTTTGAACAGCTAGTCATCACAGGATGGTATGTTACAGAATCTTCCAACCCTGGACAAGGGGAACCACAGACATAAGTTCATCCATCACAACTGCAAAGGCCACTGACTTGAGGAGAAAGCTGTTCAGGCAAGGAAGGAATCTATTTAGAAAGTTAACAAACCAAAGATGCGAGATACTCTCATCCACAAGGATCATCCTATTTAAGGGCTGGAGTAAATGACTCAGTTAAGAAGCTTTCTGGAAATGTGTCAATAGGGTAAGGACCGGATCACTTACAAATTCTACAACAGTTACCATTTGGGTGGTTTGCTTTTCTGAAGCAGCAGCTGCTTTTATCAATATATTGTGGGGTGTCCTGTTTTCTGTGATTCTAAAGAAACATGACTGACTAGAGGGTCTATAGTTATGGCTTTTAGTTTCTATTTGTAGTTAATTTTTGGGTAAAACAGAGAGTGAAAGAAGATAGCAAAATACTATTTGTTTCCCTAAAGTACACCTGGAGATAGCATTTGCTACAGAATAGTTTCTAACCCATTGGGAAGTTGCAGACAGAGGTGAAATTTACACAGAAAAGCCAATCAGGGCCAACAATATATTGCTCAGCTCTGTGGCCTCCAATTTTTTAATGACTGTTAAAATCAACAAAAAATGAGAAGTTTGACCTAGGTGTTCCTCGAGTAATACAATGCCTTATTAATGGCTTTTTGATTCAAATAATATTCATACTCAGAAGATATTTTTAGTAAGGCAGAGATTATTCCTCATAAATATTCTGCTCTGCTCTACAGCCAATCAATAAAGGAAATGGTACTTCCATACCTGTTAGATCCCTGCTGTCCTGATCTGCTTTCATCGATCAGGTATGAGTAGTTTCATTCTTGATTTGCACTGCTGACATGTGTATGCTTTTAAACATCTGAAAAACATTCTCATCTCAGTTTCCTCCTCTTAGTGCTTGTGGAAGCCTTAAAGAGTTGAGAGCTTCGTCACCGTAGATAGCACTGCTGAACAGAGGTCTCCAGGCAGCTACTTCTAGTGTTATTGCTAGGTCCTTAAATTTTAACCTTAGTACACAACAGGATAAATGAAAACCTTAATCCAAGAAAGCAACTACATGGTATCATTTCTCTGTCCTAGAAATTCTAACTATCTGTGTTCCTTAAACCCTCAGCCTTGTTTCCAATCAGGAGTACAGACAGGACTGTCTCAATTCACCTGTCTTAAGTAGTGAACTGTCAGTTCTGAATGCAGTAAGCTTGAGGAATGGCAGATCTTAACTGAGCAGTTCCCAGGCTTTCAGGATGTCCACTCTGCAACTTCTGAAAGCGCTTATTTTTACTTATTTCACTTGCAAGGCGGCTTCTTTAGGTAGGAGAGGAAAGCTGGTCACTGTTAATTCACTTTAGCCAACAATGAAGGTCTTCAGATTTTCATTTCACTTAATTTCAATTAATTCAATTTTCAACTGAAGTTTATTTTGAGATTGGTGAATAATATAATGACTCTGTATTTATCATTTTGGAGGCAATGTTAAACTATTTTTCATTATGGCTGTGCCATTTATTATGAGACATTTTATTTATATTTATGAGGTATTTTAGATGTTGCCTTTCCTCCAGAGAAAACAAGATTTCTCTCTCTCTGCTTCTTCCTTTAATATAATTATTTTTTACTTAACTTTATAAAATTTTTGTCATACAAACATTATCTTCGAACTTTTGCTGTTTGCCATTTTTAATAACTCCTCAGAAAGATTTATTTTATAAAATGCAATGTATACCTGTGTTTCAGTTTCTTTTGATAATACCATTTTATAGGTTAAAAAGAAAATTAAATTCCTATACTTACTATTTGATGATGAAAATAATCTAGTATGTCAATTTGATTACATTTATTTTTTCAACCAGAAGACAAGTAATCAGAAAAGAACTTGATATTAAAAAAACAGTTTTCCAATTTATTTCAAAAATACAAAAAAAGGAAAAATTAAGACTAAAAGCTAAAATTTAACAGATTTACTGGTGTGCTATTGCTGCTGTTGCTTCTGATAGGTAACTTTTATCATTCAATATGGAAAAACATATGAAATGGAAAATCATAATTGACAAATATAAGGAAAGGGCATAGAACTAGTCAGAGATTGGGAGAATTCAAATAAGTTTGCTTTGAATTAAAAATTCATGGAAGACAAGAGTAACACATAGGTTTCTGAAACATTGGCAGACAGACCCAGTTTAGATTCATTTTAATTTCCAGCCACAATGACAAGAATGCTAATGAAAAAAAAAATAAATAGGAATCTACTGAAGAGTCTTTCAGAGATAACAAATATTGCATGTAGATTCCTGAGCAGGACCATATTGGTAGATGCCTGAGATACCTCAGAGCTTGGATGAGTGGTTGACTGGTGGTGTGTGTGTGTGTGTGTGTGTGTGTGTGTGTGTGTGTGCGTGCGTAGAGGATATTGGTCAAATGAGAAAGTAAAGGGTAAGTGGCCTTATATATAGAGAGAAGCTATTATTTCTTTAAGATTCATAGATTAGCCAAAGAGTTTTGTTTTAACATTTAAGTTAGAGGGGAATCATTACAAATTATATATAATTACCATTTCTGGGGCTTACACTATTGGCTTGGGCACTGTAATTGAGCTTTTGTGCTCAAGGATATGACTCCATGGTCTTTCCTGCCAGTCTAGCTGCAAACCATAATCTTCAGAATTCAACCTCCTTAGTATCTAGGATTAAAGACATGAAATACTGGCACCCACAGGGTTGAAAAATTGTTGAGTAAATAAATAAAGAATATAAGTTGCCATTTTAAATTAGCAGGATTATGAACTTTGTGTCAAACATATTTAAGGTTGAAATTACTATTTGCTTTTTAAGTTTCTTGTTTTAGGTCATTTCAATATTTTTCTGAAAACTATTGAAATTTGGTAGATATTTTCAGTTTTAAAATGAAGTTGATTATATTTAGAAATTCAAAATAGTAACACAACATTGGGAATGACATAGTTCAGAAGAAATTGCAACCGAACAAGCAAGACATAAGGACAGTTCATGGAAGTTTTGTATTTTCTTTTGAATTCACAATGCATTTACATTATTGAATTTGGAAATAATGTTATTTTCTTCAAATGTAGAATAATTATTTTTTCTCAGAGCGTTCACAATTCCTGAAAAACAGTGAGTAATAGTGTAAGTCATAATCATTTTTCTTTTTTGACACAAGCAGTTTATTCTCTATAGAATGATTTCACAGGCATCACTTCATATATATTCCTGTATAATGCATTGTACTACTTGTTTTCTTTACTGTATTTTGGGCATACTTACTTTCATATATTTAATGAAGTGTTATGAATTTGAATTGCAGTAATCTACCTATTTTTTCTATTTATTTATTTTTTATTCTTGGTAGTACAAAATTTGAACTCCATACCTTGTACTTGCTTAACAAGTTCTGTACTATAAGATCCATGTCCCTCCAATTTTTTGCTTCAGTTTATTTTTCAATGTTTCTCAAACTTTATTCAATGCCAGCATCAAACAGCAATTATCTTACCTCCATGTTACTAATAATTGCAATTACAATCTTGTGTAAAACATCCAATAATTTTTCCTATTTTACTAATTATCATGTCTACTTTATTTGTAAGGAGAACTCTAGATTTATTTGCAAAACATGATATCAAAACCAGCAGACAAAAGAAACAAAGAAAAATAATATTTTAAAATGCTAATGAAGAACTTCCAATAGGCATTAGGTAATAAATAAACACTAACATACTTAGAAAGGCACATCACACTAGAAATATAAACAACAAGACTGGTAAATGATAGCACAAATTAAATAGGGATACAGGTTGACACATCACAACAATGAGGTGTACAAGACAATATGTTGAAAAATGAACTTTACAATTTAGGTGAGGGGAGGGGTAGTGTAGTTGAGGAGGTGAGAGGGAAGGGATAGTAGAGGAAAACAAAGGAGGAGGCAACAATGCTTGATAAGAAATGGACTCATTACCTTGTTCATATAATTGTAATCCCTCTGTACAGTATTTTCACAATAAAAGCATATTAAAAATAAGTTACTATTGTACTTTTAATCCATGTTGGATAACAAATTAAGTATCTAATATGAACTAACTTTTTTGCAACTTAAACACTTAAGTAAGTATTGAATCTATTTTGGAGATACTGACTCTGAAACATAAATTAAAGCACTTTGTTTCAAATAACTCATCAGGTAAAGAGCAGAGCAGTTATTATAACCGCTAATATTTATAACTTGTCATAACTGCTAATCCGGTGTTAATATAGAACAATTGAAAATTTTATTTAAATATTTTAACTGAGATGAAGAAATATACACACCTTTATACTATGTCATGGATGCTCAGAGTCTGACAATGGGGCTCATGCTGGTCATCTAATCTACTCAGGAGGCTTAGATCTGGAGGGTCATTCATTACTCCAGGCCAACGAGTGCAGGAAAGTTAACTGGACTGCATCTCCAAGATAAGAAACAAAAGGCAGTGCTCTGAAGGTGAGGTTCAAGTTGTAGACGACTAGTCTAGGAAGCATAAGGTTTTGATTTAAAATCCCAGTTCAGAAAAGTAATAATAATAATAAAATAAAGAATGATTAAAATTTGACTCTTGATGTTCTTTAAATTCTGCTTAGTATGGAAATGCTGTAATATGACAAACCTCAAAGAAATGCAAAAGAGGAATCTTGTCACCAAACAGATCATGTCTATTTTTGTCTACTATGTTATCATCGCTCATGACTTAAATGTCCCCCAAAGAGCCATATGGAAATAACACAGCAGAAACAGTTGTTTTGTTTAAATAGATGGCCTCTCAGCATAATATTCTTCATGTAATAATTTCTTGGGAAGGTATAAATTCTTGCTTTAACAAAACTTTAAAGAATAATTTATATTCTACAATTTATGCTAGACACTTTTGAAGCTGACCATAGTAAAGAAGAAAGTAATTCTTGAAATGATAATGCTAGACATCTGCAGGATGTAATATACAAGCCAATCTGGGATCCATTTGTAACATGAAATATATGAAATTTTATGTATGTGAGTGACTACTTACCATACACAGAATTATTTCTTTTGTAACACTAACAGACTGAAAGAACACAATGTATTTTAATAAAAATAAATACAAATTCTTGACATATCTATGTTATTTGCATTGTGCTCTTCTAATGGCTCACAAAGAGCTCACACATAAAATCTCTTTCAAGAATTATATAAGGTTTCTATCTCTTTATGGAATTATGTCAATAAAGCTTAGTAATAGGACATTTTCTATTTTCTGAGATAATACACAAGTCAATATTAACTTATATCATAAAGATGCTATTTTCAATTTAAATGCAAAGAAACAAATTAAGGTAATATGTAATAAATCATGTTTTTCTGCTTTATTTCTATATTTGGAAGCCAATAATGATGTTGTTTTTTTCCCCCTCAGGGAGGGTTGAATAGCACATGTTTATGATGAGTTAAATTAAGATCGTGTCTACTGTGTCATACAAGGAAACAGAGCATCCTACATTAAATGTTACCTCCTTACCCTTTATGTGTTTATATAAAATCTTTCCTTGTTTGCTTGTTTTATTTCCCACATGGCTCATTCATTTATCAATATCTATTAGTTTTATCTCCCTGACTTCCACAACATAGTATTCTCATATCACCGTTAGGGAAATTAATATGAAACTAAATTTAAACAATTATTAATATGTAAAGTGATCTGCCTCAGGGTTAATTAACTACAAATGCCTTTTATTTGCCTGTACTTTAATGAAACATAATAATATAGCTGTAGTCAACCAGTGTAAAAAACCACCCAACACCCTGTGGCTTGTAATTACACTTATTTGTTTTGGCTAAAGATTATGCTTATTCCCTGATTAATTTCTGTTCAAGCAGGTGTTGGCTGGGATATATCCCATGCCCTTATGGTCCCATTATCCTTTGTCCTCTGGTCCTCAACTTATGGCAAAATCATGAATATTGGGAACAGGGATCACATTTCAGGAGGAGACATGGAACTCACAAAACTATATTCAACTGCTTTTATAAGTTATTTTCCTTTAGAAACCGTTTAATAGTGTGAGACATTACTCACACAGATGTCATGACAGGGTGTAGCTACAACAGGAAGAGATGAAGAGTCAGAATCCCATCCACGCTGGTAGGAAACCAAGTTTTAAACCAGTGCTGACACAGGGATGTGATCAGTGATAGCACATTCATTACAGGTCATCACTGTTTGTTCAGATTCCTCAGGTGATTTTGAACCATTTTTCAGAGTCTAGTCATCTGTAAAGCTAGGAGAACTACACTCACAGCACATAAACAACAACATGCACAATAAAACAGATAACCTCATTCAGATATGGCATGCTTCTTTATTACTCAATCTGATGGATGGCCAACAAATAGGGTTGCTACTATCCTGACGTTAGATACACATTTCAGACGTTAAACTTCTTTCTTCGCTTTGCTAAGAAGCTGAGCTATTTATGATCCAGATAAAAGATAGTTATTTTGCCCCATGCTATTTTTTAACCTATTTTTTTCAACATTTAAAATTTATTGTAAAGATACTGTACAGAAGGGTTACAGTTCCATGAGTAAGGTAATAAGTGTATTTTCTAACAAGCCTTGCTACTCCCTCCTTTGTGTTTTTTTTCCCTACTATCCCTACACTAGCCACCTCCCCAACTACCCAACTCCTCCTTCCAGTTGTAAAGTTCATTTGCAACATAGTGTCTTGTATGTCTCATTGTTACAATGGATCAACCTGTATGCTTTTTTCAGCATGTTGTTATTTCCCTTCCCCTCCTCAAATTAGAAAATTGTATGTACAAGGTACAGGTCAACAAAATCAAACACAGTGGCAATAGGGGTTATACCATAGGGGGAAGAACATACAAAAGAAACAAAAAAACTCCACATAGTTCTTTTAAAACAACAGCAAGGAAGTAGAAACCTCTTCTGTTCCTATCTTGTGGCTCATTTCATTTAACATCATCTTATCTGGTCATATGTGCATACCTTTAGACCTTCTCTGATTTTGGTAAGATTATCCTAGACGTATACTAGTTATTGCAAATAAGGGACCTATGTTTCCTTGGGTCTGGTTTACTTCACTTAATATAATTTTTTCCAAGTCTTTCCATTTTCTAACAAATTGGGTGGTGACATTCTTTCTGATGGAGGCATAGGATTCCACTATATATATAGATATACATTTGTACATATATATAGTACATATATATATAATATATATATTATATATATATATACTTTTTTCTTGATCCATTTATCTGTTGAAGGACATCTGGGTTGGTTCCATATCTTAGCTATGGTAAATAATGCTGCAATAAACATAGTTTTGCTGGTAGCTTTAGTATGGCCTTGTTTGTGATCATTTAGGTAAATATTACAAGTGTGATTGCTCGGTCATAGGGGAGCTCTATGTGTAGTCATTTAAGGAGCATCCATACTGCTTTCCAAAGTAGTAGAACAAGTTTACACTCCCACCAACAATGAAGTAGGTTTCTCCTTTGGCCACATCCCCTCCATTATCTGTTGTTATTAGACTTCTTTTATTTTTGTATTTTTTTTGTAAAAATGCTGTACAGAGGGGTTACAGTTACATAAGCAGATTAAAAACTTTTTTGGGGGGGGTTCCGGTCGTGGGGCCTGGACTCTGGGCCTGAGCACTGTCTCTCAGCTCTTTAGCTCAAGGCTAGTGCTCTATCACTTGAGCCACAGCACCACTTCCGGCTTTTTTCTTTTTGGTTATGTGGTGATCATGCATGCAAGGCAAGCACTCTACCACTGAGCCACCTTCCCAGCCCGAAGATTATAAACATTTTAACTGGGGTGAGATGGAATCTCAATGTTGTTTTGATTTGCATTTCTTTGATGTACAGAGAAGTTGAATATTTCTTCATGTGTCTATTGGCCATCCTTATTTCCTCTTCAGAGAAGTCTCTCATTAAGTCTTTAGCCCACTTGTTAATGGGGCAGTTATTTCTTTGTGGATTTGTTGTTGGAATAATTATTTTTTGAGTTCTAAGTATATTTCAGATATGAGGCCCTTGTCTGTTGTATGACTAGGGAAGATCTCCCAATCTGTGTGCTTTCTATTGATCTTGCTAGCTATGTCCTTTGCCATGCAGAAGCTCTGCAGTTTATAAAACCCCATTTGTCCAACCTTTCTTTTTTTCTTTTTAAATAAGTTTTTTTATTGTGAAAATACTGTACAGAGGAGTCACAAAGTAATTGTACATTTCTTCTCAAGCATTGTTGCTTCCTCCTTTGTTTTTCCCCTACAATCCCTTCCCTCACATCTCCTCTCCCCCTCAGCCTAAATTGTAAAGTTTGTTTTTCCACATAGCATCTTGTACATCTCATTGTTGAAATTGTCTTTGTTAAGGAAATTTTGGCTGTGCCAAGGAGCCCTAGAGTTCAAAATTAACCATCAAAAATCAATGGCTTTTCTGTATGCCAATAATGAGAAGAGTGTGGTTGAAATCAGGAAAGCAACTCCTTTTGTAATAGCCCCACAAAAAATAAAATACTTAGGAATTAACTAAAAAAGCAAAGGATCTCTATGATGAAAACTAAAAAACCTGTAAAAGAAAATTAAAGCAGAACTAAGGAAGTGGGAAAAACCTCCCAAGCTCCTGGATTGGGAGGATTGACATCATGAAAATGGCAATACTGTCAAAGACTATCTACAAATTCAATGTAATTCCTATCAAAATTCCAACCTCATTATTTAATGAAATAGAAGAAACAATCCAAAACTTCCTATGGAACAATAAAAGACCCCAAATAGCAAACAAACAAACAAACAAAAACAAAAATTAGCAGAAACAACAGAATTGGAGGAATATCAATATTGAATTTGAAACTCTATTACAAAGCCATAGTAATCAAAACAACTTGGTCCTGGCTCAAGAGCAGACCTGAAGCCCAATGGAATAGAACTGAAAACCCAGAAATGAAACCACATACCTAGAGCCACCTAATCTTTGCTAAGAGAACTAAAAGAAACAGAACATAGTAAAGAGCCTCTTCAGTAAATGGTGCTGGCAAAATTGGTTAAACGCCTGTAGAAAACTAAAATTAAATCCTTATCTATCACCCTGCACCAGAATCAATTCCAAATATATCAAAGACCTCGAAGTCAAAGCCAACACTCTTCTTAATCTATTTTGCTGTCCATTGTTCCAAACTCACTGGCACCGGAAACCATAAACAATATTTAAAACTTAAATTCTTGGGCTGGGAAGTTGGCTCAGAGGTAGAGTGCTTGCCTTGCATGCATGAGGCCCTGGATGTGATTCCTCAGCACCACATAAACAGAAAAAAACCGGAAATGGCGCTGTGGCTCAAGTGGTAGAGGCTAGCCTTGAGCTGAAGAGCTGAGGGACAGCGCCCAGGCCCAGAGTTCAGACCCCAGGACCGGACCCCCACCCCCCAAATAAACTTAAATTGTTATCATGCTTTATATTTGTAAGCTGATTTTATCATTTTAATTTTGTATTTTATACATTTTCTTTAAACAACTGTAGTTAATATATCCTCTGTCATTAAATACGTTCTTCTTTTTCCAATTTTAAATATATTTATTTAAGAGATTGCATTTTCCACTTACAATACAGTGCTTTATAAAGTGCAATGTTTATATTTTTTCCTGTGTACATGTTCCATATTCAACTATTGAGAATACCCAGTAATTTACTACAGCAGCTTAACTTTTAAAAACTGCTACATTCTTTAACTAGTTAGAACAGCTAGTTGTGCTTTCTTTCACAGACCTAACAGAAAGAATACTTTATGCTCTTTTGCTGATGTCAACTGTCACTAATTTTGTAATGATTAGTAATATTTTATGTATGCCTTCTTTTCTCCAAAAAATATAATCTTGCAAAACTGCAATTACATGTATAAGATAACTGTATATGTGGGTGCTGTCTTTCCTCCATGTTTACATAAGTACTTGTAGTATGCAAGCATTAACTTATTTCTTAAATGTAATGAAGCTACAGTTGAACCAAAACTAAAAAATAAATCATTTTGTTAATTAATATAAAACAGTATGTTGTCCTGCATTTAAATTTAAAAAGTTTTTGTTATTAAGTACTTCAACATATATTTTTTTCTCATATTATGATGCGCCTTTGACATTTTTATCACTTTAAATTGAATCATTACTCAGATTTAATTAATATAATTTACACAATCTATATCATTCAGTCTAAATTCTAGTGATTATTATTAAAGGTATAACAGAAAATGCTATGCATCAGAAATTACATTCTTCAAAATAATTATTTATTTATTTAGTCTATTTTTATGATTTTATTTCCTTTTAAAAATACTGTAAAGGGGATGTACAGGGGTGTTACACTTACATGACTCAGGTAATGGGTACATTTCCTTTTGAGCAGTGCCATCCCCTCCCCCTCCTCACCTCCCTTCCCCCAAAATTGTATAGCTTTTTTCCAAAATAGTGTCTAGTGGGTTTCATTGCTAAATTGGATGCTCAGACATAAAACAAATTATGTTAATGTTCATGAATTTCTTTGATGTAAAGAAGAAATTTTCTTTGTTAAAGCTATTTCTCCTTGCAATGGAGAAATAAAATAATCAAAGAGTAATGGAAACCAAATGAGACAGACAAGATTCAGATGGCAGGAAACATCAACCACATTTTTTATGACCAGTGGAATCCATTAGGTCCTAGGCTTGAGGGATTAAAAAGCTAAAACATCCAATGTCAGTAAATTTCATATGGTTCCTGGTATGATAATAATTTAATAATAAAACTAATAATAGTATATATGTCCTCTTTTGATAAAAAAATTGGACTCATATAAACAATAAATACCTAAGCTTTTATTTAGATAATGGACTTATAATTATTTTATCATATCCTTACTAAGCAAAATTACAATTATTTTGGGAGCTAGTACATTTTTATGTTTAAAAAAATCACATTATTCCGGGCACTGGTGCCTTACTACTATAATCCTAGCAAAACAGGAGGCTGATATCTGAGGATAGCAGCTAAAACCAGCTCAGGCAAGAATGTCCACGAGACTCTTATCTCCAGTAATCCTACCGAAAAGATGGAAGTGTATCTGGGCACCATTGGAAAGTCTGTGAGACTCTTATCTTCAATTAATTACCAGAAAACCTGAAGTAGCACTGTGGCTCAACAGATAGCCATTCTTGAACAAAATACATCAGGATAGTGCCTGAGTTCAAGACTCACGATTAAAAAAAGAAACACACACACACACACACACACACACAAACACACACCATATCAGGCATATCTCCAGTGGTAGAACACTAGCCTTAATCAAAATAAGCTAAAGTAAAAGGACTAGGCCCTAAGTTCTAGCCCCAGAAACCCCCCCACACACATACACACACACACACACACACACACACACACACACACACACACACAC
>NW_012267237.1:15447594-15478754 GCF_000151885.1 Dipodomys ordii | reverse complement strand
ACACACACACACACACACACACACACACACACACACACACACACGCACACAGAGCAAACAATAGCACACAACAAAACTTTCAATTGTAGTAATCCCATTAATTTCCATAAATAATTTAAAAGTCACAAGTTTGTTTCATTACTAACAGATCTGCTATAAAATAACCACTAGGTTATTTACTTTTATTATGCATAAAATATCCCTACTTATCTAACTTGACTTTTGTTTTTTATACTTTTATATGACACTTAATTTTTGATCAGGTATGATTTTCTGTCAAAATGAGTGGCAATACATTGAGAAAATTGTAGTTTTTTTGCATTGGGACTTAAGTTATTAGAATGCACCGATTATTTATGCTTTTCTGCATTGTTATGTCTTTAGTGTTCTGTATCAATAACCTTTTCAAAAAAGCTATTGATTGTACTTTGCAGAAAAATAAAAATCTCTTGAATTAACTTTAGGTTATAAAGAGCTATTTGTGCATTATTTTATTGTGGAAGTATAGAGAACAAATAAACGGTTTGGTCTAGATACTAATAATTAAAAAACTACTACATGAATAAACTACTGTGCATCAGGAATTTTATATTCTACTGAAGATAAAAATGAAACATAAATTCAGACACTTTAGATCTCATATGTATATATATAAATTTAATAGAAGCCATTAAATTGCAAGTGAAAGTTGGATGAGAATTCTATCAATGAATATGTATAGACCCTCAAGATACTTTTTTTTCCTATCTTGGGATCATATATATGAGTCACAAGGAAACTGCCTATAATTGAAATGTTTCCACTTTACAATAATAAAGCTATTTGAAATAATGTGTTTCCTGAAATGCAAGAAAGTGTTAGAATTTTACAAATTTTCTTAGCTGACCATCATTTATAAAATTAGTACAAGGAAGAATTAAAGAGAAAGAAAAAAGTAAAAGAATGGAAGAAAGAAAAAGAGGGAGAAAGAAAGGGAGAAAAGAAGGAAGGAAGGGAGAAAGAAAGGGAGAAAAGAAGGAAGGAAGGAAGGAAGGAAGGAAGGAAGAAAGAAAGAAAGAAAGAAAGAAAGAAAGATGGAAAGAAAGAAAGAAAGGAAGGAAGGAAGGAAGAAAGAAAAAAAGGAAGAAAGAAAAAAAGGAAGAAAGAAAGAAAAAGAAAAAAAGAAAGAAAGAAGAAAGGAAGGAAGGAAAGGAGATAGAGATTATTTAATACATTTGGTACCAAGTTCAAAATAGAAAAGTTGTACCACTCAGCTAAATACAATAAAGTCTCTACAAAAAGGAAGTATTTAGTGCAGTATGCACTAGGCAAGAAAACTACAAAGAAAAAGTCCCTCTTGATTTCTATCTCTTTTATGTACAAGTTTCATTTTATAGCTAGCAGTCCCTGAATGAAAAATCTAGTCAGTTCCAGCAAATTAAATTTCCAATATATCAGTCAATCCATAATAATACAGCCTACCTAAGTTATGAGTATATATTTTGGGGCATGAAGGAGTATTTGTTAACAGCTTACTCCCTCCTTGGTTTTTAGTGAGTTTGTAGCAATCACACACTATGGTTACATTTCTAGAATAATGGCAAATCTCAGTCACCATTTCTCAAGATGATAAATAATGGGTTACAAAGTAGAATAAGATATAGAGTTAGGCATTTATTAAATACAATATTACAAAATCAAAATAAAATAAAGTGTAGTTGTCATTTGGCTGTCTGAATTTTTATTTCCAAATATTTTCTGTTTGTTGAGAATTTTGTTACAATCTCTCAGGTTTGATTCGGTGCCAGTATTTCTATATTTACATTATACAGATGAGGGAGGTAATGAGAGAGACTGACACTTCACTAAATCACTTTAGCAATAAGACCATTAAAAACTTCATAACCAGAATAAAACAATAAACAGCCTTGCCTTTAAAGCACTTGGAGTTATAGTCCATAAATTAGGTGAAATTATTGAAAAATTGATATGCATGAAACAGTAGTCTGACCACTGAAGGAGATAATGGTAAATAAAACTTGTTGTCTTCTCTTATTGGGAGTAAACACAAAAATAATCAGAACTGTGTTAGACAGAACAAAACAAGTGTCATCAGGGAACAAGTGAAGTGAGGACCAAGTGAAGTTCAGATGGCAAGAATTAGGTAACCTTGGCACTCTGAAGAGTCGGGAGAAAGTAGACACTGCAGTGGGGTGATACACCCCACCCCCACCCCAGAGCACAGCACTGAGGGTCACAGGTGCCATCCCTGTGGTCAGTTTGAAAAATAATCATGTTTCAAAAAGGTGTTCACAAATACTCTGCGTTCTTATACAATAATAATTCAAAGAGAACACATCTAAAACTATTGACTACTCCCTGGAGTTATACAAAACCTTAGACAGAGTCTGCACGCCACCCCCATCTCTCAATTTGATGAATAGGTGCCTGTAATTTTGTAACTAGGTTTTATCCATTCATGAATTACTTCATGGCCTGACCTGTTATAGAATCTATTAAAATACAACTCTTTTTATGATCCTTTTTGCTTAGAAAATCTTTTTCTTCCACAGATAACACTCAGGAATGCCTTCGTAAATGGAATATACTATTGTTATGATTTCAAGAATCATTTAGCTTGATCCACAGGACTACTCAGGCTACAATTCAAGACTTGGTTTCTTACTGGTAATAGTTCTGGGAGATCGTAGTAAGACCTTTGAATAAAGTTGAGAAGTTGTGCCACTGGGGACATGATCTTGAAAGACAGGAGACGGGGCTGCTTGAGGCACTCATCCTTCATGAAGCACTTTCTTGTCACAAACTTAATAGGGGCTAAGCAGTCATGAGCGATTGCTTTGATTCACTTCAAAAACGTCCTTCAGAACAATTCTCCTGTCCATTAGCTGATTCACTCAGGTTAATCTTTTTTGTTTGTTTTATGGCAATGGAAAGTTGACTAACACATACCATTAGTGGTGCTATAAAGCAACAAAAGATAATCACCAGTGACATTGGTCACCGTGGCATTCCTATGTCATTCCATTCTCTTTAAGATCTTGTTGTCTCCATTTTGGGCAACTCATTCATATTCATATTTGTAAGCAATGAAAGCCTGAAGCTATGACAAGCAAGACAGGTGGCACAATCTGCTTCTCCTCATATTTAGACATTTGTCTTAGCAAAGTGTCACTTAATTCAAAGTGACATAAAGTGCACATGCTCCACTTCTCAGCAGTACTTGCCCTATGTGACATTTCTCTCCATATAACTGAAAAAAATACATGATCACAATGTGGTGAGAAAAAAATCGAGGACTTGAACCCACCAGTGGTCAGCTAGGAAATTCTTCTACATTTCTTATATCTAGATTGTCTAAATGGACTCTACACAGACACTTGAAGTGAGAAGGAAACTTCCTATTTAATTATCTTGCAAAAGTTACAGTTTAGGGAGATTTTTAATAGCAAATATTTGTGGAAATAAGTAGGAAAATATTGCCATAACTTTACTGGTATCCTAAAAATTCATACATTATAACATGATTATTAATGTGATAATATTTGGAGATGAGGCTTTGGGAGTTGATTAGATCCCAAGGTCAGAGCCTTTAGGTGTAAAGTTAGGGCTTTTATGAAAGAAGGTCCCAATAATCATTCCTCTCCTCCCTGAGGTTCAATGAGAAGTGCCTCACTAGACCCTGATTCAACCTACAACTACATTATGTACAAGAAAATTTTGTAGCAGTTCAAATGGAATCAGACAAAACATTCTTTTTTTTTTAGCAGTCCATTTCTAAGATAAACGGCTCTTCCATTTCGTAAAGAAGCCATAGTTATCTCTACTTGAACGATGTAGGCAAACAGGACAACTTGCCCTAACCTTCCTTTAGGAATGTACCCATCAGATTCACTGGTAAGGCTTTATGTTTTTCAAAAAATTTATTTATCTATTTATTTATTTTTTCTATATTCAATTCATAATGAAATGTCAAGTATTTCAAAACTAAACATTTATGATGAGGATAAAAATATTTTTATCCCTTCTATCACATTTTCCAACATTTGAATGCTTGAAAGCTGTATTATAATGCTTTTTTCCCTTTTCATATAAAATTGAAGAGCACATGCACTCAAGTTGTTGTAGTTGATTATTCAAATTGTTTAATTGTGACATTATTTCATCTCAGAGTGAAAATCAAATCTCCAATATTCATAAACTATTGTTCTTCCATGTCAATTTCTAGGTCAGTAGAAATACTATTTCTCTTTATGAAATATTAAATATATGTTGATGGTAAAATTAGACTTTTCTTTGTACTTAGCTTTAATTATTTACTTTTTGTTCTCTTACAGTATAAGGCATAGTTATTAAGTTCAATTGTCTCATGTGTAACACTCATATAACTATTGTCAGATATTCTACATGCTAAGTATCTTCCAGTTCTTAGTTCTATTAAGGTCAGGTGAGTGTGCCCTGCATCTTGTATATACACTTCTCTAATTTGGGGAAGGCAAGGGAAAACAAAATGCTTAAATAGAGATACAGGTTGACCCATTTTGATGCACAAGACACTATGTTGAAAAATGAACTTTACAATTTAGGTGTGTGGGGTCGGGGCAGGAGTATAGTTGTGGAGGTGGGAGGGAAGGGATGGTAGGGGAAAAACAAAGGGGTAGGTAAAAATGCATGATAGGAAATGTACTCATTACCTTGTTCATGTAACTGTAACCCCTCCATACAGTATTTTTACAATAAAAAAGTATTAAAATAAATATTTAGAGAGGTAAGAAATAATTATTTTATTTCTTTACACTTATTCTTGAAAATGACTCAATGTAGTATTGCTCTGGACCAATATATGTACTACAAATACAATCAACCACGGAAAATGACAGTTTTTGGATTGTTACCCAATGAATATCACAATCTACACATATCATGTGATTCAGACATTATTTTATATAAAGCATTTAAACATTACTCTATTTTGCTAAAAATGATCTGCCTTGCAGCCATATACTAAGTATAACAATATATGTAGTAATTGGGCTTCCCAAATACATCATGCATTGGTTCATATTATAAAACCCACTTTGTAAGCATGAATAATAGGGCACAGTAGAATATTTTACATACAGTCATCCTAATGGAAATTAGTGGAGTCAGTATCTAAATCAAGTAAGTCTAGCTCAATTACCTGCTGGAATTGCACGGTATGTCTTTGTAGCTTTAATTACATAGAACAAGCAAGCAATAATGCTCAGCCATATGTGGGATAATTTTTCTATTACTTTGATCTCAACCTTGTCACATTTCCTTCAGATTCTTATTCGCAAATACTTCAGTTAACATTTTCCAAATGATTATTAGACCTCTTAATAGTGCTGTAAAGAAAATAATTACGTTGTGACATTTTAAACATAGAATTTTTGTAAAGCACTCTTTTAAGTCAAATTACATAAATAGCCCAATCTAGGTCAAACCTACAATTGGCTATAATAAAAATATTACCTGAAATTCTTTTTAGTATTTATGATTATAATCCTCACAAAATAAACGTTGTGAGGACTCACAATATTAAATAATTCTAGTAATCATTCTAGTAAATAATTTTAGTAATTTTATTTTGTATTTAATCTGAAGTATTTGAGCTGTATAGAGAAAAGAAAGAGCTAGATAAATTGCTATTTTATTAGAGTCTTCACACTTATTTATTTGTTTACTTTTTTAATGAGATGGAAAGATTTTTAAAACAATTCTTGTTCTGTTATGATTTATGACAGGTGAATAAACATAGATTCTGCATTTAGAATGATGGTTATTCTAATAAGCTTTCTCAGTGGCAGGATTTCATATCTATGGATGAAGAAAAACATTATGAGTTCTATTTGTGCAGTTTACTAAAACTTATAACAAGGCAATGTCATTAGAGAAGGTGATACTGAGTGAAGAAACAGCACAATCACTTTGTGATAGCCATGAAACGTTGCCACTATCTCTTTACATTTTGATTAATGACCTAGCTGTTGGCTCTGTGGAACCATCATACCCTGCACATTCCTCCCTAAGATGCTACTAAGGCAAAAATGCATTTTTATTGAGACTTATGGGATCAAGAAACACAAACTCTAGGAAAGATTTATGTAATAACAACAACCAAAAGTAGATGAATATTGAGAGAAAGCAAAACCCTAAGCCAATTCATTACCTGTAACAATATATTTTTCCTTACTTCACATTTATAACAAATGCCATTGGTGAATTGGTGTACATTGTTATAAATTTCAGTGGTTTCTTTATTGACAGTAAAAAGTAAATCTTCAATTTGTGGGTTGTTGAGATTGCATAGAACAAAACATGTTCTTTTTTTTTTCTCCTGCCTGTCCTGGGGCTTGAACTCAGGGCCTGGATACTGTCTGGGGGTTTCTTTTTGCTCAAGACTAGCGTTCTACCCCTTGAGTGACAGAGCCACTTCTGGCTTTTTCTGTATATGTGGTACTGAGGAATCGAACCCACGGCTTCATGTATGTAAGGCAAGCACTCTTCCACTAAGCCACATTCCCAGTCCAACAAAACTTATTCTTATAGGAGAGTTTGTAAAAATGAGTACTCAATAAAGAGATTTTTGTCAGGAACTGTCACCTTCTTCTATCTGCTAAAGAAAGTCATAAGTATATGCAAGAAACTTGCCTCCTAGTTCAGATATTTAGTCATTTTGTTAGGGAATCTAAAATTTTTTTGGGGGGGGTCCGGTCGTGGGGCCTGAACTCTGGCCTGGGTGCTGTCCCTCAGCTCTTCAGCTCCAGGCTAGCACTCTACCACTTGAGCCACAGCGCCACTTCTGGCTTTTTTCTTTTTGCTTATATGGTGCTGAGGAATCCAACCCAGGGCCTTATGCATGCAAGGCAAGCACTCTACCACTGAGCCACCTTCCCAGCCCCTAACGTATTTTTCTTATACTGAACATTTCTAAAGATTGAGTCCTATAATAACCAGTCAACATTACCTGCTTCATTTTAAGTAAAGTGAATCAGTCCACTAAAAACAGTCAGATAATATATCGTCAACTTGTCTCCCAAGGAACAAGAGATGCAGTAGCTCTAGATGTGCTAAGAATTTGTATTTTGTAGATGAACTAGTTAAAGAGTTTATACTTTGTAGATAAACTAGTTAAAATCCAAGTTTTCACACTTAGAAATAATAGTAGGTATTTAAACTCAATAATATTTTAATTTATCTATTGAAAATAAGACTAATCTGCTTCATATGTAAGTGGTTAAACATGAAATTCCCCCAAAATACATTCATACACTAACTCAGGTAGCCACTTAACTTCTTACAGAAAATAAGAAGTAGGAAATTAAATGTGAACGTTTTCTGAAATAGACTTGGAAATTTGATCTGAGGGTCTATTTAATGTCTTAGTTTCCCTTGTCATTTCTCTCATTGTCCCAAGGTATCTGATATAATTTTAGCTTTTATAAATGCCTTCAATTCAGGAGCAAAATGACAGAGAAATGAGTGACTAGAGAACATTCTTCTTTAATCTCGTTTGTTTTTCCAAAATAGTATCATCTAAGAGATCTGAAATCCAGAAGACCTTGGCTGAGATAGCCCTTCCAGTTTTTTAGGTGTCATAAATGGAAGCAAAAAAAATAGAAATAGAGGATAAATATAAATTAAAGTAAGGACACACAATTATACAGTTCATCACAAATATTGACACTGAAGCAGCATGGGCCAACTAATATATTTTTTAAATCTTCTATAAATAGCTGTACAAAGGAGTTGCCTTTTGTCGAAGAAGTTTATGAATACAATGCATCTTGATCAATGTAACTCCTTTCAATATTCTCATCCTTCAATCATAATTCTTAATTTTGTGAATTATATATTTAATTTTATACTGCATTCCCCACCCCTCTTCTTCATTCCACTACTCATTTCCCCTTGACCCCATCCCACACATTTTGCACATGTGTTCCTTGGTATTTATTTTGTTGAATTTTGAATTCTAAGTAATTTTGCTATTTGAATTATCCCTTGAATGTACCATATTTCTGTTAATACATTTACATACACTTGCTTATCACTCAACTTATTTACTTATAAGTTTATAAGCTAAATCTAGTTCTACATATTAGGGAAAACAGTCAGTCATTGCCTATCTGGGCCAGACTTCCCTTGACATCATTTTTTTCTTTTACTTTACTTGATAATTTTTCTTTACTTCACATAATTTACCATTCTTTTCAAATGCTACAATATCATTCTTTCTAAGAGATAAGTAAAAAGCCATCTAATGTTAAATAGTGAAACTCAAACATAGGCTGGAACAAGGAAAATCTCTTCAAAAAATGGTGCTTGGAAATTGGATATCCACATGCAGAAAACTGAATCTGTACCCTTTGCTATCAGCTGTGGCAGCAACAATTCAAAATGTATCAATGTCCTTAATGTAAGACCAGAGAGTATAACACTGTTACAAAAAGGTGTGATAGAAACATTAGGACTGCTTTGGCATGGAAAGAACTTCTGTGTTAAGATACAAAAGCACAGAAAATTAAAGACATATTTGATAAATGAGATTTCATCATACTTAAAAAGTTTCTACACAGCAAGGGATATAACCAAATAGATAAAAAGGCAACCTAAAAAATGGGAGAATATTTTTGCCATGGTCTAATATTGTTATTATTTTCCATAAAAATCCTATAATTCTATTTTTAGAAATATAAGTATTTTTATTTTAAACGTTCTACCTGGATAACTATCTTTATGTCAAATATATTCAAGTTGAATGCATTATCATGAATTTCTGTAAGTAAAAATGTATTTACATTTTAAATGTAATGCATAATTAATATATTCAGATTATTTCTGATAATATTATCAATAAGCATATCAATACAAATATTGTCTTTAAGAAATCCTTATTTCTTAGAGTTTTGAACCATATATTCTAGTTTTTTTATTTTTTATTTTTTGGCCTTAGGGCCTGAATTCTGGGCCTGGGCTCTGTCCCTCAGCTCTTCAGCTCAAGGCTAGCACTCTACCCCTTGAGTTACAGCACCATGTCCAGTTTTCTGGTGGTTTATTAGAGTTAAGAGTCTCACGATCTTTCCTGCTCAGGCTGGCTTTGAACCGTGATCCTCAGATCTCAGCCTCCGGAGTAGCTAGAATTACAGGCATGAACCACCAATGCCTGGCCTATATTCTAATTTTGCATATTTAAATTCTATAAAGACTTTCTATACCAATCATATTACCCTCCACATGAACAAGTGTGAAGACATTGAAACTCAGACATGTATTAATAAGTTGTAGTAACTGTTTACAGTTTACACTTCCACTTCAATTATGAATAAAACACAAATGGGTTTTATGTGGAAGGTCAAGAGTATTCGATACCATTACCTTGATTGCTTAATTTCCAACAAGGTATGTGTTCAGTTTTAGAACATAATACAGCAAAATTTAATTTAAATTATTTAAAGAGAAGTTTTAATCCATAATTCTCTACTGCAGAGACTATGTTTCAGTTGAAATTGGTTTATGTTAAGTAGCACATGGTTTCATCACATGGTCACTAAATCATAAGCTAGGAAAAATTTTGTTGTTTTTCCACACATCTAATTATTACAATCAGTAACTGGTTCATTAGCTCTGGGAACTGTTTATTTCATTTTACTTCCTTAGGAAAAATTTCAAGCACTGATGAGCATCTACTACATTGGGTTTGGTTAAACTGATGTACTCTATAATACATGCCATAATGGTAAAAACAGAAAGCTAGGTATATTACATAAAATACTAAACAGAATATAAATATGAAATAAATGAATTAAAATATTTACATAGCTTGTTTTCCTTAATCTTTATTACATTGTTTTTTATAATTTCATATTTTAGTTTTTATTATTAATTTACTTTATTATTATTATAGAGGTGATGTACAGAGGGATTACAATTACATTAGTCAGGTAATGAGTACATTTCTTTTGTACAATGTTTCCTGTTCCCTCAATCTCTCCCAGTCCCTCTCTCCCATCTCCACCCATGAGTTGTGTAGTTCACTTTCATCAATGTCCAGTGAACTACACTGCTGTACTTTTTAACCCTTTTCACCCCAGTTTTGTACCTTCCCCTTTCCAAAGATGTGCATTTGAACATACTATACATAATGTAAAAACAAATCACCAAAACCTAAAAACTGAAAATATGGAAAAAAGAGGACTCTTGTTTCCATATCTCAGAGTTTATTTTATATAAATATGAAGAAATACTTAGATATTTCTTTCCTGAGTATTCTTTTCTAGTCTCACTGTGGGTGAGTATCTAGAATCCTGTATAATTTATCATACACCATTTTTTAACTAATTTCCACATATCAAAATTTTAATAAGGGTTTTGAAGTTGTATATATGATCGAAACTTTATCATTTTACACCAGTAAATACTATAAGTAAAACACTTAAAAATCTACTTTTTATTACTATCTTATAAAGTCTTGTCTCATCATCATAAGAATATATATTATCAAAAGGATGAAAGAAGGGCTGTTGGGAGTGTTAGAAATGGAAATTATTTGACACTATTAGTAAGAATGTAAATCAGGGGCTGGGAAGGTTGCTCAGTGGTAGAGCACTTGCCTTGCATGCTCGAGGCCGTGAGTTCAATTCCTCAGCACCACATAAGCAAAACAGAAAAAAGCCGGAAGTGGCTCTGTGGCTCAAGTGGTAGAGCGCTAGCCTTGAGCTGAAGAGCTGAGGGACAGCACCCAGGCCCAGAGTTCAGGCCCCACGACCGGACCCCCCCCCTCAAAAAAAAGAATGTAAATCAGTAAAGTTGTTGTGGAAGCAGTATGAAATCTCCACCAAATAGTAAAGCCTAAAATTCCAGATGATTCATGCTGAGAATCTATCTAAAATATATAAAACAAAGTATTTTATTTGTAGGGAGAGTATAACTAAATCTGTAACAAACAGTATTGAACACTGGTTAACAAAGATATTCTAACAGAATGTAGAACCACTAATGCATAAAACCCTTCAGCTCTAGTGCTAATTGTATACAGTCACATGATAATATTTTATTCCATAATTCATTCATAGACTTTTCACTTTTTTATTATTATAATAATTCAGTGATTTAGCATCGAAAGTTTTAGAAATGACAAGTTAAATGAATGAAATATTGAACAAAATTTTTAAATGGTTTAAATGATCTGATAAATGTGCAAATGTAGCGTTTCCTTGAGTAAGTATTAATCCTAGTTAATCTATCAAAATCACTTATTTAGCATTCTGTTTTGATTTTTCATTTTTTTCTTATATGAAGATTAAAGATTAGCTTTATGCTTTCTGATGAGTTATGCTACAGTTACAAATGAGACTACCATCCTAACTTTCTGGACTTTAATCAATGGCTATCTAACTGCATGTAGATAAAAATATATTGATTTTATATGTGGTAAAACTTTCCTTTCAAAACAGAAACGGATTTGAGGAGTGAATTATCATTCTTTATTTATTGATCATAGATTAAAAAAAAACAGTTCCTTACTTTCAAAACATTTAAGTAAACTGGGTCATATGCTACTCCAGAGCATGAGATCAGTAGGATGAGGGTTGGTTATATATGTGTATATTCATATATAGATGTATATGTATATAAACACATGTTATATAATATATATTTATATTTGTATAATTATACATAGAGTGTTATAAATGTATCCATATATTCATGTATAGATGCATAAAAATATATAGGCATGTATATATATCCAGATATCCAAAAACATATGTGTGTATTTACATGAATACATGCATGCTTATGCATATGCATGATTTTTATGGGTGTTTGTATGTGTTTCCCTAATCACTTTCAAGACTAGCACAGAATGGTGGCAAAAAAGCTCCCAGTGATTTGAAAGTAATCAGAATTTATTCTTTTCCATAATAAGAGAAAATAAGTATCACAGACTTGACACATTATTAAAGGAAGTGAGAGTATATCTTCAATGACAAATTCAAGTTTGACAGACTAGTGAATAGTACATAAAAGATAGGAATGTAAAATAACTATTGGGTAATCAATAATCCATGTTGATATGAAAGAATGTTGGAGTATGGGTATTGACAGATAGATTTGAAAATGAATTGAAAGTCAGCAAGTTGTGCAATTATATCCAGTCTAGTATTAAATATGAAAGTGTGCCTAAATACCATACTAAGTTGAATTCATTCCCAGAATTACTACTTCTAGACCTGCAGTATTTTCCTCTTTAACATTTATTATTTAAATAGAAGCTAAAATTATTCCTAGATATATACAGTTTTTTCTTCCTCTCCAGTGTTCTATCTCTAGTTTCTAGAAAATTCCTATGAATTTGATACTGTAATAAAAACCCTGTATATACTACTACATTATAGAAACATTTTATAGACTGTGTTCTAATGCTTAGGAGAAACAGTAAACAGATAAGGTGTTATTTGCACTCCAGTGCCAATAAACTTACTGGAAATTATAGAACATTCTCTCTAATTCCTGTGAGGTATGCAGTACTTTTGGGGGTTATAGGTAGAGGTGAGAATAAAAGAATACAAGTAGCCTTAATACACAGTTTTTCTGGAATCATTGAATGGCCATTTTTGTCATTGTAGATGTATCCAAATTTGATTAACAATCCATACATCTGCTCACATTACTTATGTCAGAACCCTGATATTAACAATTTTCTTTTAGAAGACAAATCTCTTTAGCAACAGTGATGAATTAGTAAATATAAGTATTTTCTAGCATTTTTCTTAGTTTTGTTATATCATCTCTACTTTCCCTGAGAAAGAATTAAATTACTACCTCATAAAGAAGGAGACTAATACTGCACTTGTCATTTTATCATGTGTGCATAATGATATTCTTTGTTAGCCCCAGCAACATTTTCAAGCCAAGGTATGGGAGAATGGAACAATTTTATACAAATAACCTACATTCCTTTATACGTTAATGGACAAATAAAAGGCACAAACTTATATGACTGAGTATTGAAAGGGAAAATACAGTTCAGTGATGAGAGTCACATTGAATTGCCTTTTCATCCTAATTAGAATGATCAGTTGGTATTTAGGGTTCCATCAATTTAAACTTAAATTAGCAAATATCATCAGTTATAAAAATATAAGCTTTTCTACTTAACTTTTTTCACTTATTTATAATCAATGGAAGCAGAGTCACACACATGGATATGGAATATGTGATTCAAAATACACCCATATTAAAAGAAACAAAATTAATGACACCCACGAAAACTTTTGAGGCATAATTTTTAAATCTGGATATTCTTTTATTATTTATAAGTTTTTTTATTGTGAAAATACTGTACAGAGGGGTTACAATTACATGAGCAAGATAGTGAGTACATTTCTTTTTTTTTTTAATTCTGAAAATACTGTACAGAAAGGTTTCAATTTTATAAAGCATTGTTGCCTCATCCTTTGTTTCCCCTTACCATCTCTGCCCTCCCATCTCCTCCCACACCCCCTCCAGCCCCAGCCAAAGTTGTAAAGTTCGCTTTTCGACATAACATCTTGTGCATCTTATTGTTGCAATGGGTCCACCTGTATCCCTATATAAACACTTTGTTTTTCCCTTCCCCTCCCCAAATTATACCAACATCAAATACAGTAAAAACAGGGGTTATACCATGGGGGAGGGACATACAAAGCAACAAAGAAATCATCTTATAAATATGTTAGAAACAATAGCAAGAAAGAAAAAAACATTTGAGTTCTTATCTTGTTATATCTGGATTCCATATAGTCCAGACTGTAAGCATGTAAGAAGGAAGGTTCCTAGAGTTCTCACATCACACTGTAGATGCTTTCTTTGTAAGAGAAATATGAATGAAAACAGTAAAATTATCTGAAGCACTTGGAAAATATTGCCTTCTGATTATTCTTATATGCATTCAGTATATATACAAATAAAAAAATTACACTCACAAACTATATAGCCTTTACTACAGTAGATATGAGTATTTAAGAGATAATATCAAAAGTTTCTATGCATTTATTGGCTTTTATGCAACAGATGTAAAATTGAATATGATTTTTATCTATGCATGTAAGAATGTCAGTGTTACAGTTATTTTGATAATTATAATCGTATTTGTTCCCTATGGAGGTGATTATTCATATTTACAAAAATTTAAATACAATACAATGGAAAGTGACAGTAAAGTTAATGAATGTATGAGAACCAAGAACTAAGTTTAGAGTTTTATAAAGATTGCAATTACATTGGCCGGCTATGATTTATGAGTTAGTCTTGCTGTTTATGTCACAACAATTGATTATCATACAGATGTTAAAAACTCTCCATCCCTCGTCTTAATTTTCAATTAGTTTGAATTTTTGTCTTATGGTTTCTCTTATGGAATTGCATAACTTCCTTTAGAGAAGAATATATATTAGAATTGTAAAACTATCCTCGGAGAATTTCATAAATCCATGATCACTATGCCTATAAGAGCTTTAATCTTTAGTCGACAGCACCCTGAGTGGCCATAGAAAACAGTGAATATCCCTTCCATCCTAGTTTAATGGCTCTCTGTTAGAAACTATAGGCACACAATCCTTGTAAGACCTAGCATAAACATTTAACATCTTTATCTAGCTAGTGAGTAGGCAATTGCAGCTATTATGACTTAAAATTCAAGCTGCATCTTATCTGAACATATGTTGCAGAGTAAAAGCTTGAAACTAAAAACATTGAATCAGATGGATATGTTTTCCTTTTTGTTTGCCCTCCTATCTTCTCTCTACAAAGACACTTATAAAACATATACATAAAGGTTTTCTTTAAGGTGTGGTAAGTTCTCTTACTGCTTGGAAGTTATTTTTTGACTGAATCTCAGAAATTAATTGATTTTTTTCTTGAATCAATACATGTATTATGCTCCTATCAGCATCACGAAGTACCAATATTTTTAGATTTTCTTATATTTTATAGAATTAAGTGCTGTCTTCAGTGATAGATCGGAAGATAGCACTAACACATGTATTATTAATATTATACAGACAATAAACTCTAGCCTGCATTGTATATACTACTGTCATACAAACGACTAAGACATTATGGCGTGTTTAGAATTTTTCTAACAGGGAAACATATTTTCTGGTATCATTTTGATATAGTAACAAAATGTAATTTAAGCTTCATTGAATTTGAAATATAATTGAATTATAATTTTAATATACTTAATATAATTGAAGTAAATCCAAGTTTATACTTTAAACCTATTTATTAAAGATTTCTAAACTCTAATGCTCATTTCTCTCTTCTATTATAATAAAATCCAATAACATAATAGACTTAGGTTGTATAAACCTATCATTTACACAAGGCTTTTATGTGTTATTTATTAGGTAATATTTTCCCACTAGTTGATACTCATCTTTCCTGAAAAGATAAATATCTTCATAGTAGGATGACAGGAAATAATCTTTTCATATTTCCCAATCTATATACTAAGACAACACTACAGTTAGTCAAAAATTGAAACAACTAAATCATGCAATAATGTAAAACACCTGGTAAAACTATGAATCAGAAATTGATATCTTTTATTAAAATGAAAAATCCTTTAGCATATATGTCCATTTGTCTCTATTCATGGTTTCTACATTCCCACTGAGCTTTTCTGGTGGCACACATCCATACAACTTTTTCATAATTTCCTTAAACACATTTTCTTTATTTTTTATTATGTTATTTCATGCCAGAGACTTCACACCAGAGTTTGCAAGTGTCACTAGCAGTGTAATACATGGTTCATCAAATATTAAGCGCTGGCTTAATTTCTATTTCTGAAGACAGCACTCAAAGACTATTGAAAAACACACAAACACACACATGCACACAAACACACACACACATGCAAACTTAAGGTAATTATAAGCATTTGTACCTGGAAGGAAGTGTGTCTCTTTCTTGTCATCTAGTTCATATGACAACTAATTTATGTTCGGACTGAACTTTTATTTTTCTCTTTGTCATAAATTACTAGATGGTTTGAATTTTTCTGATTAAATCTTTTTCATTTTTGATTAAAAGTCTCTAATTCCATGAGATTTCTGTCTACTTTATAACAAGAAATCTTATACATTTGTTCCAAAGAGAATGCCTCACTTTATGCTCTTTCTAAAATGTTAAGAGAGGCCATTGGAAACTCTCTCAGAATTCTGGTTCTTTTTTAGGGAGCACCACTTTTCTCCTCCACAAATGATTATTCAGGGCAGACAGGTTTCCACCAAGTTACACTAACCATAATCTTCTATGTTGAAGTCAGGTGACAGTTTCTTCCTTCTGGAACTAATGGATGAAGAGTGGATAATTTTCAAGGTCTGACAGTAGTATGTCAACAGTATCTCATAGGGTATATACACATAGTGCATCTTGTTTTTGTAGGAATCTACAAGATTAGTAGTGTTCTTATTTCAGCATAAAGTAGAATCACCCGGGGAACTCAGGGACACATTGAAGGCTGAATATTTCCCCCCAAGAGTTTGGATATGCCTTAGATCTCTTATTTCAATAAATAAATGTATATTGATGTATAGTAGTCCTTCATTTTACTTATTCCAACACTATGATAATCAACATATATTTATGATATTAGAAGGGTATGCTTGAAGATAACTATTCAGAGAAAAGTTTCTGAAATTGATAAGAATTCAATGTTTGCCTTTCTACAATGATAACACAGTAAGTTTAAAAAATGAACAACTATTTTTCTGATAAACAACCAGGTGACAATCAAACCTGAATTTAAAATACATTTTAACAACAACATCAGTTACATCAATCATCTTTTCATCACATTTATTAGTATGATACAAACATATACTAGTTAAAGGTAAAGACAAAATTATAAAGTTGTGAGATTCTTCTGGGAAGAGAAATTTCTACTTTCAGGCTTACTAAAGTTTTCATAGCTGGAGGAGAGGAGATCCATTTTGGAAAGAAGAAATCAATTACATTCACTAATTAATGAACTTTTCATATATATACACATATATAGGTACTTCCCTCCTAGATTTATAATAAAAGGAAATTTAAATTGTATGAGTATAGAAAACATTGTATAAGATGTTTGAAATGCCTTTAGTTGAAAAAAGTATGTAAATATAACATGTCTATCTCAAAGAGAATGGATATACGTTTGTTTATATATTTCTACAGTGAAAACTGCTCAATCATCAAAAAGATTCAGAATCCTGGTTTGTATTGCCATAGACATCTCTTATGTATTGCTCAGGAAAAGATTTAAAGGTATACATTTTATTAGAGATCTTTTTCCTCACTTAGATTTCTAAATGTATAATGCAGAAAAAATACCCAATGGAATTGGAAATCAAATATTTTTTCTTGGGAATACTGAAAAAATACAGTGGATATTTCGAGAATGAGAAGTGCTCAGTATTTTATCATCTTATGCAGAAAAGACTTTCTTGTCAATTCCAGTTTCATGCAAGTTAACATTGTGCCTTTAATTCCATTTAAATTATAACAAGTTTCAGAAAGACGCAATCTGGCTCAATCTCTGCATGTCTTGTGGGCCAGCTATAGTGGGCTGGCAATGGAGAATTAAAAGCATAATAACTTGCCTCTTTATTCTTTTACATTAACCATGGACTAGTTTGCATAAAAATTCTCCTCCAAGCTCATGCCAAAGTGTTAATTTATTCATTTATAAAGCAAAAGATACACCCAGAATGAGAAATGTTTATTTCATAAATTGTTTCATTTAATTAATTCACTTATTTTGCCAAAAGAAATAAGTTCATTCCTAAATTTGTCATTTCAAAAATATTCTTACTAAAATATTTTATAATAGTTATATTATATTTAGAAATGGCAATATAAGATGCATATTTTCTCAGAGTGAAGAATATTACGATATCTGACAATTGAGCAGTTGGTAGAGATTTTCATGCCAATATTGCTTCATTTGACTCAAACTTATGCTGCAAAAAAGGATAGAAGAATAAGATTTATGCAATTTCTTATCCAATTCAGGTTAAATAATAAGTAGAATTATTCTATTTCTGTATAGCATAATACATACTTATATTATATCTAATATATTTTGCTGTAAGATTATCAAATAACCTTGAGATCTGAAATAAACTAAAATTATCCTGTAAAATGAAAACCATGTTCATGCCTGCTTTTACAAAATTCAACTATGAAAATGAAATGTAACTATTGGATTCCCTCAAATTCTATTTCAGCTGTGTGACCTTGCATCTGACAAAGTTCTCCTCAAATATGGAATCCTTAGAATGCTGTGTACACAATTTTTACTTATGTGTTTTTTTCATATTTAGTAAAGAAAGAAATTACATTCTTAATAACAAGAATTCATCTAAAAGTCAGTGAAGAGAAACAGCAGTCCCCAGGTAAATTTTTAAATGTACACAAGGTAGGCATTGTTATTTTTTTTTGGGGGGGGGTCCAGTCGTGGGACCTGAACTCTGGGCCTGGGTGCTGTCCCTCAGCTCTTCAGCTCAAGGCTAGCGCTCTACCACTTGAGCCACAGCACCACTTCCGGCTTCTTTTTTTGCTTATGTGGTGCTGAAGAATCGAACCCAGGGCCTCATGCATGCTAGAAGCGCTCTACCACTGAGCCACCTTCCCAGCCCCAATAGGCATTGTTATTGCATAAACCACTTAAGTACATTCTTGAACATTTTCCAGTGTAATTAATTGCAAGATTGATCAGAAAATATATAGAGTTTTAATAAAACATGTCAAATTTGAAAATATGAGGTGTCTATCTTTAGAGTAGCAGAGCTCTTGAATTAAGGTTTCCTATTACAGCATAGGAATATCTTTTTTGTCAATAACTTAGATCTAAAGTATTTTCATGTATTGGGTGCATAGAGCAGAGAAAGTGCTCATAAGCAAGAAAATATTTATATATTTATCCCTAAGTAACTGCATATGATTACATACTTAGATAACTACATGTAGTCATGTACCCCCCTATACCTAACCTAATTTAAATCTAAAATCTACATGTGAAAAAATTAATTTACTGATTGGTCATTTACTATATTTGAGATACACACAAAATCATGCCAGAGAATCATGTCTTCTTACTCTTAGGACATGAATGTCACAGTTTAGATAAGTAAATTAACAAAAACTAATGTCTACAATAATCAATAACTAACAAATTAGTGACTTAAGTTTTACAGATAAAGGATCTCACAATTTATGAGGAAGAAGTCCTACTTGCCTCAACTGATTATTTTGATGTGATTGCACATAGGAAAAACTCCTGGAGTCAGCCAAAACGTCTTTTCTCAACAAATCTGGGGTGAAATTCCCTTTCTAATGACTCCATTTCATGATAGAATCCCAGTCTTTGACAATGTGACAAAGAGATGGCTTTTTCCAATGGCTGCCAAACTAGCAGAGGCCGAAAGACTTTAGAAATTCATTTCTGGTTACTGTGCTTAGGAAATGGTTCCAGGATTATCAAAGTGCTTTGAGTCCTTCTCACATGTGTGTTCTCTGACTCTACTCCTAAATTGTCTTGCCAAGAGAAACTACTCAGCTTTTAAGAACTGATCAGATTGGACACATCCACATGGAAAATCCAGAGTATAGTTTCTCTTTTAAGGTCTCTGACTAATCACATTTACACATTCATGTATACTATGAAAAAAACAAATTGTAATTTTTGGAAATTTGGGCAATGACTGGGTCATATTCTGTTGACCCTCAAAGCCATGTCAATGTCATCAATGTAAGGATTGCTGAAATTTTCACTTCAATATATAGCTCTGCCAAGTGAGACTTGTCAGATAAGAATTAATATATATATTAGAACAAGGATCGACAAATATTTTATGAAATCAGTATTACATATAGAAACATAGATATGTGTGTATATATGTCACCTGCATGCATTAGAAAAGATTAAAAATTGAAAAATGTTTATGTTCATTAATGTTTTGTGCATTTTAAAAAAATTGAATCTCATTGAGAACAGAATGGATGCTTGAAGACATTAAGGGAAAAAAAGAAAAGGCAATCTGATTAGCCTGTCTGAGAAATTGCACAGTTTCTGCATATTCTGCTCCCATTTCTGATGAGTTATGAAGTACGGTATCTCTCCTCCCTTATTCTTTTTCATAAATTCATAAGTGATTGCATTTGATCTTTGTAACTTGGCTATGCTATACATACTAAATTTTTCTGTAAAGGTCAGCCTACAACAAAACTGTAGTATATTTTAAAAAACTGAATTATCCATTTTATTATCAATAGCCCACATTATAAGGAAAAATAATTTGTCATAAGCACACAGAGATTACATGTCAAATGTAATTCAGAGCTAGACAAGAGAACATGTCAAAGTATTCCTTTAATTGTATCTTAATAGATCCAGGTGATTAAAAAAAGTATTCAATTGAATTTTTGTTGAACCTTACATTACTGTGCTAAATGAAATAATAAAGCTAGATAGAAAGTAGTATTAAAAGTTGCCAGAAGCTAGGACAGGACAGGTGGTGTAGGGAGTTGTGGATCACAGTTGTTTTGTTGTTTGTTTTGTTTTATTAAATATACTCTCTGTAGTAGACAAAATAATGGTCAAATGCAGAAACTTGGGATTAACATTGTGATCCAAAGGAACTATGGACATTTTTATTCACAAGGATTTTGTAGATTTGATGAAAGAACAGGAGGTTATATTCACTAGGTGAGCCTAGTGAAAACATACTTGCCCTCGATAATAAAAGAGAGGCAAGAAGCTCTAGATCAGAAAAAAAATGTGAGTGCTCCAGTGCTGACGTGGAGGACACACCAGGGGCTGTGAGCCAGGTGCTCCTTCCATAAGCCAAATAAATGGATTTGCCACAAGACTTTGTTGAAAACCCTTCTTTATAAACCAGTGTTATCTACATTTTAGAATTTAGTTTTCCAGCACTGTTTGTTCTGTTTTAAATATGTATTTTATATTTTGCTTCTTCAACAGTCATGAGTAATTAATATACTGCAATATTCTCAGTATCAAGAACAGTCCTCACAAATAAATCAAATAGTAAGGCCTTTATATAAAACCAATTATGGGGATTAGAAACTACTACAAGTATATTTTAAAATATACATACATATACATATTCACTGAATACGTATATAAATATGATTCTCTGGATCATATTTATGTGTTATGTTAATAAAATTTGCCTGGTATGTATATATGTTGTATACATATGCTTCTATATGTATATATTAACACATATATTTGCTCATAAAATAATCTTACTATCAAAAAGTTAAAATGTCATATATTTAATTCCTTTTCAAAATTTTAGCATTTTTATGTTCAGCATTGGAGTCAGAGAATTATACAAGTTAATACACAATAAAATTAAAAGTCTTAAAACTTTAAATAAATGTTGGTTTTCTGACTCACTTCTGTTCTTTTAATATATGAAATCATGCATATATACCACATATAAAGCATAATAATAAGCTTAAATCATACTCTTATTAGTTTAAACACTACAAGCAAGTATAAATGTGTAAGAAATCTGAAATAAAGCTCTTTATATATTTTTACCAAAAGAAAATACTTTTTTATTTGGGAAGCATTGAAAAGGATAATATTTAAGTGAAATTATTATGAAATCATTCAATGGAAGATTTAGATAAAAATGAACCATAGGACCAGCTGGGTTGTGATTAAATCACCTTTGTCTGGGACAGTGAGTGGACCATTGATAAATCCTAAGACATTGTAATGCAAGTAAAAAATCTCAGTCTTCACAGACAAGGCTGAGTGATCTCTTACCAGAGAAGTACAGTGGTTATATTGTCATAATTGAAGGATTATTTGCCAAATAAAATTCTAAATTTTCAGATAATGCAAATAAAAACTCACAGAACACATTCTAGCAATACAGTTATGCTAATTAAGTTTTAACAAGTATGGACATTTCAGATGTGAAATGAAGTACTCTTCTTTGGTATAAGGAGAAAGCATGCTTTCTTGGTACTTAACTTTCTTAACATACTGGAAGAAAAATCAGCACACCATAATCTTTTCTGTATGTATGAAATTCCTATATTTGCTTGCTGAAGAGTTTCTTAGAGTATGGTTCCAAATATCATTATAGATTTTAGGGGAAGAAAGTCCACATATTATTCTAAGTTCTTTAACACTTGACACTTGATAAGTATTGTTAAATTCCAGAGTGTGAAGTTTGTAACACCAAGGTAAGTATAAATTAGCACTTTCTCAATCTCATATAGCATCAGTCAGAGGAAATATCTATAACTAGTGGGAAGAAAACTGAAAACTAGAAATATGGAATAACTTGGGTCAAAGATTTTACACAAATATAATATTATTGGGCTGAGCGATTTTAAATTCCTTTGAAAGCATGCCATTACTATAATAAAAGGTCAAGAAAAATTAATTTTTCATGGGTGACATTTTTGAATTCTTACCTATTTCCCCAAAGAGTTGCTTAATTAAAACTTGGAAATCCATATAAGGCTCAATTGTCAGCACAAAGCAGAAAATAGCACAAGTTATAAGTATAAACTAAAATCAACACAGGCCCATACCCTTAATTTTAAAGCCAATGTTTCACAAGCCTTTGTTTGCTTGGAAATGATTATGTCAGTTTTCTCATTTAAAATTTTCAGGGATACAACAAATATCTATCAGTTCATTTGAAGTGCCAATTGCATGTCTATTATGGACAAACCACTAGGTGAGTTATATAGAAAAATGGGTACTCATTCATGGGAATGTTTACAACTTCAGTGCTAGAAAAGTAAATTCAGATAGTGTATGAAGGGATTGGGACGTACTTTCTTTTGATAGTTTCAGCCTTGAGCTATCTTTAAGTAATCTAGAAGTATGCTCATAGATTTTTAATTGACTCAAAAGTAGTCATGACTGTCACAAACATTAGATCTTTTGAAATGTCCAAGGCTTTTTTTAAATTTTAGAATGGGTATCATTCCAGGCCAGTGGCTCATGCCTAGAAACCTACCTACTCAGGAGGATGAGATCTGAAGATTGTGGTTCAAAGCCAGCCCAGGCATGAAAGGCCATGAGACTTTTATATCCAATACACAACCAGAAAACTGGAAGTGGTGCTGTGGCTCAGGTGGTAGAGCACTAGCACTGAAGAGCTGAGGAACAGTGTCCCAAGCCTCATGACCAGAAAAGAAAGATTTACCATATAAATATGAATATAGGCTTATTCAGAAACATTCATATAAAAAAGATTATGTTCCATATATTTATTTTTTGCTGAAAATATAATCCTGAAAATTTTTGATGTGATTCCATCATTTCATGAAAAAAATACATTGCTTAGAGTTGCCAGACTAAATTCCAAGTAAGTTCTTTTATGTTTCATTTTTTAATGATCAAGGAATAAATAAATAAATACATAAATAAGGCAGTAAGTTCATTTCTTGTCCAACTAGTTACCCCTTCCCATCTCTCAACTAAGTTGTTTGCTTTTTAAAATTTTTCTTTCTTTTTTAAAGTTTTTTATTGTAAAAATACTGTACAGAGGGGTTACAGTTACATGAACAAGGTAATGAGTACATTTCCTATCAAGCATTATTGCCTCTTCCTTTGTTTTTACCATACCATCTCTTCCCATCTCCACAACTACCACCCTCATCTAAACTGTAAAATTCGTTTTTCAACATAGTGTCTTGTACATCTCATTGCTACAATGGGATCCCTATTTAAATATTTTGTTTTTTCCCTTCTCCTTCCCATTAGAGAAGTGTATATACAAGATGCAGGGCACAGAGATCAAATACAGTGAAAACGGGGAGAAACATACAAAGTAACAAAAAAATCACTTGGTACATTAAGTGAAAGGCTGGAATAAAATCTACCAAGCAAACGACCCCCATAAACAGGAGGGAATTGCAATCCTAATATCACATAAAATAGACTTCAATTAAAATTAGTGAGAAGAGATAAAGAAGGCCACTACATATTAACAAAGGGATCTCTCTTTCAGGGGGGATATTGCAATTCTAAATATCTATTCACCAAACAATAGAGCACCCAATTTATTCAAAAAATGCCACTTTCCCTCAAATCTCACATAGATCCAAGGACATTAATTGTTGGGGATTTTAACACACCACTATCCCCACTACATAGATCAAGTCATCAAAAACACAACAGAGAAATCACAGATCAAAACAACTGCATAGATCAACTAGATTTAACAGACATCTACTGAATATTTCACCCAGCAGTATCAGAATACATGTTCTTCTCAGAAGCACACAGAAGATTTTCCAAAATAGACCACATTTTAGGTCACAAAGCAAACTTGTCCAAATTCAGAAACATTGAAGTTATACTTTGCATTCTCTCTCAGACCACAAGGGAATAAAATTAGAATTAAACACCAAAAACCACCAAAGAAAGTCCTGTAACACATGGAGGCTGAAGAAAACACTGTTGAATCACCAGTGGGTCATGGAAGAGATTAGAAAGGAAATTCAAATGTTCGTGATATTCAAAAAAATGAACACACAAATTACCAGCTCTTCTGGGAAACAGCAAAGGCAATACTCAGAGGCAAGTTCATAGCCCTGAGTTCCTACATCAACAAATTGGAGAGATCTTAAACCAATAATTTAATGAAGCATCTGAACCGCCTTGAAAAAGAGCAACAAGCTAAACCCCCAGAAATAAATAATTAATTTTCTTGTTGTAAAGATACTGTACAGAGGGGTTAAAGTTACATGAGTAAGGTAAGAGCATATATCCTATTGAACATTGTTACTCCCTCCTTGGTTTTTCCCCTACTATCTTTTAGCTTCCCTCCTCCACAACTCCTCCGCTCCCCTACCCCAGTTGTAAAGTTCATTTTCAATATAGCGTCTTATATGTCTCATTGTTACTATGGGTCAACCTTTATCTTTGTTTCAACATTTTGTTGTTTACCTACACCTCCCTTAATTATATGTAGGGCACCAGAATCATATATAGTGACAAAATATAAAGAGTGAAATATTCCAAAACAAAATGTCTTGCAATACTTGCTGATGTCCTCATTGTTAAGAGAGTTTTTTTCCAGTATTTTCTTATTGTTTGTGACCTTGAACTGTGATCTGCAATTTTAAGTCCTAAATTTTTAAGTCTGCATTACACAATGCCCAAAGAAATCTTTACATTGATAGCTATATTTATAATAAGGGTTTGCAGACTTTATAGAAGATCATGCAATTAATGTTAAAATTATAACCTGATGAATAGAACACTATTATATTTTATTAAATTTGTTGAAAAGTACATTTATATGTTTTCTGTTTGGGATTTGCAGTTTTATTATGTAACATCTCAGAAAACCTGGAAACATTGTTGCACAAATACCTTACTCTGCATGTTTTTCTTTTAGAGTCAAAGAAAGGAAATACATGAAGAAAAAAAAGTGCATAAATTTTGTTTTGGTGGGAGGATAGTCAAATTCAACAGATCCTATGTCCTAAGTGGTCAGATGAGGCAAGAGAAAAATTGAGAGAATCACTTGATTTTCAGTTTGTCTATCTTCCTTTTGTGATGATAATGACAAATAGATTTTGTGTGTTCTCATTTGTTTTATTGTTATTCTGCATCCACTATTTTCCCTAAATTTAAAGTCAGTGATCATCAGTCTCCTCAAGCCTACTACGAAATAAACTTTCATTTCTATGTCTACATGCATTCTGAATGAAACAGCTTTTGATATTAAAAATAATTTCAGAAAACTGAGCCAAATTTAAGAAAAAATGTCTCTGCTAGACACTATCAGTATTATTTCAGTCTATGTCAAGCAAAAGGAAACAATTAAATAAATCTACCATCTATAGACACCTGCAATCATGTGATTAGTTTTTAAGTGAATAGAATGTTTTAGCAAAAAAAAAAGGATCAAAACAAAACTGTATATAAGTACATTAAGCAACCCCGAAAAAAGTAAACTCTTGAGTTGCAGAAAGTTCTCAGGTCAAAGTCCTCATAAATACCAGAAAAATATAACTACTGCCTTGAAAGCAGCTGTATCTCCTATAGCCACATGGAGAAGGTTAAAATCAAAGCCAAAGACTAAAATGCCGGGGGTGTAAATAGTATGCAAACTGAATTGAAATGCATTTTCTGAAAAGTTCATTACACATATTGACTAGGAAGGTCTAAAAAATATGGAGCATAAGAAGTCATGATGATACTTAGGATTTTAAGCTGAATCCTCCTTCTAAATAATGAATACTTAGGAGTGAGGAATGTATACATGTACACCTCCACTGTAATGTGTCTACAGTTTAGGTGCTTGCAACATGATAGCCAGAGGATTTTCACTGGTTCTAGCACTAACATTCCATCTACAGTTAAAATCAAGATGAACTTAAAATTTGATATATTCTACATTGCCTCTTGACCTAAAACAGCTGTGGGATAAGAAATCTATGCTTGTTTTAGTCATTTGTCTCTGTAATGATGTTTTATGCCGAAATAAAATATTCACAGGCAATGTTTTCTTATTCCCTTTCAACCATGTTCTAAAAACAGACAAAACAATCAGTGATGCAAAACTGGCCCACAGACAATTTATTAAAACTATCCATGGTGACAGACATGTCCGGACTCGTCCATCTGTGAACACCATATGTACGGGAGGCTCAACTGCTCTGCAGGGTGGGCAGAAAGGCCAGGATAAGTTAAAGGAAAACCTAACTCAGAAATTACCAACATGCAGTCGTTCTTCTGTTGTTGTTGGTGGTGGTGTTTGTGGTGGTGGTGCTGGTGGTGGTGGTGGTGCTCGTGGAGCCTGAACTCTTGGCCTGTGCATTGTCCCTCAGCTCTTCATATCAAGGCAAGCACTCTATCACTGAGCCCCCTTCCCAGCCCAGCATGCAGTCATTCTAATTCTTGCCTTCCATTCTCTCTCTGTCTTTCTGTCTCTGTCTCTGTTTATCTCTGTCTGTCTGATGTCTGTCTGTCTGTCTTTCTGTCTCTCTCTCTCTCTCATACACACACACACACACACACACACACACACACACACACACATTATAAGTATCCATCATTCTTCCCAACATTTATCTCTAATAGATGAAAATCTAAGCAAGAGAAGAAAACATTTCCATTGGGAAAACTTGTCTCAGCAACTCAGTTGTATGTGAAGGCGAAAGTAAAATAAATAAAAGTATATGCATGTGTTCATCACATAGACAACACACACACACACAACCACACAGACTCTCATTTATAAATTATGGGAAAATCACAGAGAGTTGGGAAAACAAAATATTCATTTAAAGTACATATAATATCACACCACACATTCCAGCTGACAACAAATACTAGAAGAGTGGGGAAAGTAGTGGATAATCAGCACAATAAAACATCTGAATGGAAAAATATGAAAATTTAGGTTATGTGTAAAAAGTAAAACAATAAATGTATATCATATAGAATGGTGGAAGTTCATGATATCTTAGGAATATAAGAAAACTTGAATACCCAAGATTAAAAACATTGAAACAATAAGCAAAAATACTTATACATTGCAATACATAAAAAATATTTGAGATGGATGACACTAATCAAGATGTATTATATTGATAAACAGCTTTTTAAATGGAAATTCCGTGTAAAATTATGTAAAGATAAAAAAGAAAAAATATAATCTTGACAAACCTCATCATAAAGACAAAATACTAATTATATTGAACTGTTACTTGCAACTTGAAGAGACATGCCAACACAAACATTATTTTAAAAATCAATACAAATATCAAATGACTTTCAGTATTATTATCATACATGCCAATTAAAGCTAGGAAATTATAAAACTTTACCGTTGCCATAATTTCTAAAGGTAAAACCAAATATACCAGTAATTGATTCATCAATATATGCTGTAACAAACTTTTTGAACTGCTGTAGACTAGACGTTTTTATTATCTTCTTAGCACATTGTACTATATTATTTACCAAAGTTAAATATTTGTCTAAATATTACTGCCACAATTCCTTTATTATTACCAGATAGGAAAAGTCAAACACAAGACAGCTTTGTGAACTTTGTTCTTAAGAGTACTATAAAATAAAAATAAAAAAAAACATTTAATCATAAAACAAGGATACATATATTCTGGCATTTTCCTATAATACAAAAAGCACATAAAATTCTTGAGTATAATACACACCAAAATGACTAAATTTTGTATATATCTAAAAATAGTTTATTTAATTTTTTAATCATAATATGGAAATTTACTGACCAAAGTGATATGTGTGTGTGTGTGTGTGTGTGTGTGTGTGTGCATGCACATGTACCACTAAGTCCTTGGGTTGAAACTCAGGGCCTGGGTCATGTCCTTGAGCTTCTTTGGTCAAGGCAAGAGCTCTAAAACCTGAGACACAGCCTAGGCTAGTTTTGAAGTATGATGCTCAGATCTCAGACTTCTGAATAACTAGGTTTACAAATACCTGGCTCCAAAGTGAGTTTTGTCTTAAATACTGAATCTTAAAATCCTCAAAAGGTAATCAGGAGGGATTCTAACAAATGTTTGTGTGCATATCAAGTATAAAAAAATCATGAAAGAGTCAGACTTAGAAAGTCATAAAAATAGATTTCAGAAAAATGAGTAAAAATAAATTTTAAATATTATTTTCATGTAAATACAATATAGAAATTCTCATGAGTTAAGTAAACCCATCATTCATTTAGAATATAAACTCGGTAGGACAAAATTTATTTCATGTTTGAATTTTAAAGCAACCAGTTTCAAAAAGTGGAAGCAGCAGCCGGGCGCTGGTGGCTCACGCCTGTAATCCTAGCTTCTCAGGGGGCTGAGATCTGAGGATCGCGGTTCAAAGCCAGCCCGGACAGGAGAGACCATGAGACTCCTACCTGCAATAAACCACCAGAAAACCGGAAGTGGCGCTGTAGCTCAAGTGGTAGAGCGCTCGCCTTGAGCTGAAGAGCTGAGGGACAGTGCCCAGGCCCAGAGTTCAAGCCCCACGACCGACAAAAAAAAAAAAAAGTGGAAGCAGCCATTTGGAAGTGGTTTGACATGGCTGGGCATGGTGGTACACATACATGTCATATTATCCCATAGGAGGCTGAAGCTGCTTGCAAGTTAGAGGATTACACAGAGAGTTCAAGGCCAGCTTGTGACACATACCAATATGCTATTTCAAAAATAAATAATAAAGGGAAAGATATAAAAGTATTTTGTTTTTCACCACTGTCTCTTTAATCCTCCACTAGGAGTAGCTTCATAATATTTATGAATTTTGAATAATATCCTCATCCATATACACATTCATGGGTATCAAAGAAAGCAAATCCAGGAACTCAAGACAATTAGAAGTCACACAAAGCTACTAGCTTGACTACATTTATTGCAGCATTATTTACCAACCAAGATGCCCCTCAGTAGATGAATGGATCAAGAAAATGTGGTATACACAATGGAATTCTATGCCACCATCAGAAAGAATGACACTGCCCCATTTGTTAGATAATGGAAAGACATGGAAAAAATTATATTAAGTGAAGTAAGCCATGCCCAAAGAAACATAGATCCCATGGTTTCACTTATTTGCAATATCTAGTATATGTCTGAGTCAAGCAGAAAAGGTCAGATAAGTTGGTGTTAGGGAAATGAACCCTAAGATTTGAATTCAAATGTTTTTTTCTTTCAGGTGATTGCTTCTAACACATTTACAAGATTATTTCTTTGTTGCTTTGTATGTCCCTCCCTCATGGTCTAACCCCTGCTTTCACTGTATTTGAGGTTGGTATAATTTGTGGAGGGGAAGGGGAAAAACGAATCGTTTAAATAGGGTTACAAGTAGATCCATTGCAACAATGAGATGTACAAGTTGTTATGTGGAAAAACAAACTTTACAACTTAGGTGGGGGGGAGAAGGATTGGGTGGGGTCTGGAGGGAGGATGGGAAGGGATGAGAAGGGGAAACAAAGAAGGAGGCTACAATGCTTGATAAGAAATGTACTCATTATCTTACCCATGTGATTGTAACCCCTCTGTACAGTATTTTCACAATAAAAAAAACTTTGAAAGTGGATATTCTGTATGGTGTCATGAAAAGTATGTAAATATGAAATTCTTTACCTAGAGGGAGAGTTCATTTGTTTACTGAACAAAATAAGACCCAGAGGACTGTTGAAATTATTTCTATCTATCTATCTGTCTATCTATCTATAACTTTTTATCTAAGTTGTGAAATACCAGGAATGCATTTTAAATACTTAAAAATAACATCTCCAACTAATCATCTGTCCCAGCTCTTGGGCCATCAGGTGTTGCAATAATTATAAAAATAGTAAAATTAGAATAAGAATCATTCATAAATTTAACTAATATATATGTAATGGAATTCATAAAATGTTAATACCCATGGAAAGTCTTTCTTCTTTCTTTTTCAGTTCACCTTTCTTTACACCAACCAATTTCCCTAAACAATTTAAAAAGCCAATGATCAAATATCACCTGAATGGTCTTGGTTCCTATTCCTGTCTTCTTCTCTTCCTCTCTTCCTTCTTCTTTTCCTTTCTCTTCATTCACCTCACCCCCCCCCCAACCCCCCCAGCCACACACAGACACAGCTTAGAATATTCCTATGGGTTATTATAGTATGATAGTTATGACAGTACAGTATATAGTTCTTCAATTAGAGTTTATTCACTTGTTTGAGTATATACCCACAATGATATTGTAGTATGCCTTTATTTTTAATGGAAAAGATTTTAATATTTTAAGTATCTTTCAGTAGTTGTACAAACAGGCTTCAATCCAACATTCAATTTCTGTTCAACATTACCCTTTGCTCCACAATCTCTTGCAACCCTGCCCATCCTCTCCATGTTGGTGCCCTTTTATACATATCTTGTACATTATGCCTGTATTTTCTCATCCTTCTTTAGTTTTACATAGTAGCTCTACTAATTGAAGATAGGTACCTTTTACTCCAGATTCTAATTAACATACCTTTTTTGTTTTCTTTTTTCTTTTACTGTTTTTTTTCTCCTTTTTGTTCCTTTTACCTCCTTCCTTCCTTCCTTCCTTCCTTCCTTCCTTCCTTCCTT
>NW_012267237.1:15394818-15447544 GCF_000151885.1 Dipodomys ordii | reverse complement strand
TCCCTCCCTCCTTCCCTCCCTCCCTCCCTTCCCTCTTTCCTTCCTTCCTTCCTTTCTTCCTTCTTTCCTTCCTTTCTTGCTTTTCTTGCTTTCTTTCTTTCTTTCTTTTTTCCATTGTAGGGCTTAAACTCTAGACCTGGGTGCTCTCCCTGAGCTCTTTAGCTTAAGGATACTGCTCTACCACTTGAGCCACAGTGCCAATTCTGGCCTTTTCTGTTTATGTGGAGCCGATGAGTTGAACCCAGGGCCTCATGCATGGGAGGCAAGCACTCTAGCACTGAGCCACCTTCTAAGCCCCTCTTTCTTTCTTTCTCTACATAATATTTTTTTCCTTTTTTATGTGAGTGTGGTTTGAATTCACAGACTAGTTTTTGCTAAGTAAGTATTCTACCAACAGAGATATGCATATAGCTCTGTTTTTCATGGCTACTTTATTCTAGATGGTGTTCAGTGTATCTTTCTGCCTTGGCTGACCTGAATCATGATCCTAGAGATCTTAGCCTCCATGCTTTCTGGAAGGTCTTTAGAATAATTATATCAGCAGATAAATGGGCAAAAACAATGTGTCAGATACATACATACATAGATATATAGATAGATACATAAATGAGTGTGTATATATATATATATATAATTTAGATCTACAAATTATGGAGACCTTATCATTTGCAACAGCAGGCATAATACTGAATGGACACTACTCTATTGGAATTGTGTTCACTATAAAGGGACAGGAACTACATGATTCCATTTCAATAAAGTCTCAAGTGGCAAAAGTTATAGAATCAGACAGTTGCAGTTGCTGTTGCCAGATGATCAGGGAAAGGAGGAATTGAAGCCTTCATTTGCTCTTGTTTATTATAGCTTCCTTATAATAGGTCCCTAAACTTCCTGTGTTTTTGTTTATTTTAGCTTCCTTATAATAGATCCCTAAACCTGTGTCACTTGTAATTTCAATTATCCTTGGTCAAACATTAGTATAGTAAGATTTTAGAAATTCTCTGCTTCATATATTTCTTTCCAAATCTTTTCATGTCCTTATGAATGGTCCAATGTCACTCTTTCTGGTGGATGAGTAGCTCATTGTGACTTCACTGTACAATGTTTTGTTTTTAAAATATGTAAATAGTAATTCCTCACCAATTATAGGAATTATATACCAGAAAACCCTGAGATCGGTGAAAATAGAATAGAGCAATAACTGTGGTATAGCAAAGGACAGGATGGCTAGCTAAGTCTTACTTCATGGATTTTCATCTATTACAGGGGTCTCTGGAAGGTAACTCCCAGGATAGGTGAGGGACTACTTGTACTACATTTTCCAGATCCATTCATCCATTGAGGGGCTAATTCCATATTTTGGCTATGGCCAATAGTGCTGCAATGAATATGGTTGTGCTGGTATAGTTTGAATGTTTCCCCTCATTTGGGATAGCTAGAATAGCCTATAAATCTATGAGTGGACACAATGGATGGTTAAAAGAAAAAAAATACACTGAGACAGGATACATTATGGTTCAATGTCTTTAGAATTCACACACAATGAGACCAAAGGAGAATATTCTTAGGGGAAGATCACAAAGACTACATAGCTATATGCATCGGATTATATAAAAACAATATGGTCAAAATTAACTTTAGGAAATGGTGGCAAGAGTTTTTTTTCTTTGCTACTGTTTTGGTTTTCTCTTCTTTTTGTCATGTTTGTTCATTTTTCTGTCTTTGGGCATGCACAAGGAGGAACAGAAATGGCTGGACAAAGGGTGAACAAATGCAGCAGTGATTCTCACTAGACACTGTGTTGAAAATGAGCTACACAACTTGTGGATGGGGATGGGAGGGGAGAACCAGGAGAGAGTGAGAGAAGGGATGACATTGTTTAAAAAGAAATGTTCTCTTTATCTGACTTAGTATCTGCAACCCCTCTGAGCATCCCTTGTAAAATGACAATAAAATAATGCATTGGACTAAAAGATTTCAGAAATAAACAGTGGTAACAGTTGAATGGTAGTCCATTCCAAGCAGCGTGATAAAATCACACCCTGTTCATTTGCTTTGTTTCGCTGCGAACCTCCTCTTTTCCTAGTGTACCCAGAGTATTTATTTCACCTGCCCACTCACCACTTAGTAACCATCTGTGTGATCAGAGGAACTATTGGGTTGTTGTAGTGCTTGCTTTGAGTCAATAGTTTTTTTTTATTTATTTTTATTGTGAAAATACCATCGAGAGGGGTTACAATTACACTGGCAATGTAATGAGTACATTTCCTATCAAGTATTGTTGCCTCCTCCTTTGTTTCCCCCTTCCCATTGTTATCCATCTCCTCCCTCCCCATCCCCCTCACGGCAAAGTTGTAAAATTCATTTTAAACATAACAATAACATCTTGTACATCTCATTGTTGCAAGGGTCCACCTGTATCGCTATTTAAACAATTTGTTTTTTTTCCTTCCCCTCCACAAATTATAACAGCATCAAATACAGTGAAAACAGGAGTTATACCGTGGCGGAGGGACATACAAAGCAACAGAGAAATCATCTTATAATTATGTTAGAAAAAATAGCCAGAAAGAAAAAAAAACATTTGATTTCTTAATCTTCGGGTTCATTTCGCTTAACACCAACTTTTCTGACCTTTTCTGCTTGTCTCAGCTATATACTAGCTATTGCAAATAAGGGAAACCATGGGACCTATGTTTCTTTGGGCCTGGTTTACTTCACTTAATATAATTATTTTTCCAAGTCTTTCCATTTCCTCAATATCTCAATATTGTTTGGATTTGCATTTCTTTTGTGGTTAGGGAGGTTGAGCATTTCTGCATGTGTCTATTGGCCATCCTTCTTTCCTCTTCAGAGGAGTTTCTCTGTAATTCTTTAGCCCACTCATTTATTGGGCAGTTGTTTCTTTGAGGATTTGTTGTTGGGGGAGTTAAGGTTTTGAGTTTCAGGTATATTTTAGATATGACACCCTTGTCCATTGTATGGCTAGTGAGATCTTCTCCAAATCCGTGGGCTTTCTATTGATCTTGCTTATATGTCCTTTGCCATGCAGAAGCTCTGCAACTTCATTCAATCCCATTTGTCCAACCTTTCTTTGATTTGTTGTGTTTCTCAGTCTCTTTTAAGAAAATTTCAACCTATTTTTAAATTAATAACTGCTCCAAATAAGAGAATGATGATACTGCCAATTTCAATGAGAAGAAGGGAGCTGTAATATGCTTCCTTAACAGAGAAAGGGGTAAAGAAATAAAAAGGAAAAGAAGGAAAAAACACAGGATGTGATTGCTAAGATCTTTGTGGGGTTTAAGTCCACGTGAAATTGTGAAAATAAATAAATTTTATTTAAATAATAATAAATTTATAAATTTTTGCTATGAGTCAAAGTATGAAAGTTAAAATGGTTCCATGTGCTATAAGTATTTAGTTAAGATGAAGAAAACTTTCTGCAATGCATTTTTTATGTGCAGGACAATACACCGTGTATAATAAAGTATGGTACAATCTGGAGTTCCAAGCATCTTCTGGGGTCCTTAGGATAAACACTGTGAATAAGGGAGAGCTTTACTCTTCCATCTTATGTAAACAAACAGTCAAGATGTCTTCACCCATCCTTCCACAGAGGTATGCTCATATCATGCAAGTCTGGCCTTAAATGATGTCTTTCCAAATAACTAGATATGGAAAAGCTCTCCCTAATGAAACATTTAATATAATCTGTGTTTTATTCTCCAATATATCTTTCTGATTAGTTTATCCTTGTCTTTTATTATTATTTCCCCTATACAACATAGCTTTGTACTTCTTGATGGCAGGAAACTTGTCACTAAAACTCCCTAGTACATTTATTATTGCATGAAATAAAGTTAGTAGCATTTTATCTACAGCATCCAATGGATAAAGAATTTTGGATAGTGCTAATTCGCACTATCACAGTATAATACTGTATTAGTGATGTTAAAATTCTAGTACATTTTTACAAATTCAAAATACTAAAAAAATAAATTATAAACATTTAAAAGTATTTTTCTGAGCAAGAGTAAATCCATACTGATTTTTATCACATTTTTCTGTTTATTTCTTTTCTATTATAAAGATTCAATATGCCACTACATATCACATAATTGTACTTCTTGCTTAGTAATTTGCATTTTTCAACATAGACATTAACAATGTTGTAAAATATAATCCTACCTTAAAACACAATGACATAAAAGTTAGGTAAATATAGACTCCTAAATAAACAATCTTTAGGAAATAGTAACCCATAATTAGATATTTTACATACACCATCAAGACTTTCTATGAACAAAAAGCAACATTTTTCAATTGAGGAATAAAAGGAAATAATCAACAAGGAAATAAACACTGTACAGGTGTTTAACCTTAGCAAAATGGGTAAAAATAAAACAGACCTTAAATCTCTATAATCTAGTATACATTTCTATAAAAATAACTAAATTTGTTCTTACTAAACTGAAATGTCATGAATGTAAGACAAAACAGGAAATCATTGTACCTAACATATTAGCAACGATTAATTAACAGTACTGAAAGCTTGTGGGAATGCAAATATTGCTGGTGGGGTATGAGTTGAAACACCTCTCTAGTGCTCAAATTACAAGTATTTATTCAAAGCTTATGATGTGCTTGTTCATTTGGAGAGTTTCATATTCGGTGATGTATATTAGATAATGAAAGATAAATATGAATTTTTATATAGCAGATGTGATTAGTCATGCTTGACTAATATTATAAACAGCACATTTGAGATAATGCCTAATTGGGTTGCAGAGAAATGAAAACACATATTATTAATGTTGAAGAAGATGTAAGTTTGATTGTTTCAAAAGTAATATTCTGATAAAAATGCCAATTATGATGCAATGGAGCATATTCTAATGCATACAGATACATGATCACTTCTGCCCATGATAATTCAATGACAGACAAAAGTATATCTACTTACTATTGAAATACACCTTTTTCTTTATAAATTTATTCTTCATTATCATTCATCTTCTTGCTTATTAACCTCTTATACTGCTGGATGAAAGCTTGGGTCTGTAGCAGCTATTCCTCTATTTCAGCAAAGCACTCCCATGATACTATCTTATCTTCATTCATGTTATTAGACAGGTTTTCCAAACATGAACACAGTTGGAACATCCATATCCAACATAAGAGGGCTAAATCATTTTGCTATATTCAAATATCTAAATAGAATGTAGAATACATCAATCATATTAACATTAATTTTGTCTTTATTCCATTTGCTGAAATGGCCTTAATCGTTTCTCTCTTTACATCAATTCATGAAAGTTAGATGCACTTGATTACAATGAAATTCTAGTGTTTTTCTGACACTGGAACTTAAACAAATAAGTGAACATAAAGGGAATAAAAGGTTGTGATGGCATCCAATTATTTTAAGAATCCCATTTAAATGCTAGAAATCAAATAGTATTTCCTGTGCAGTTGACAACAAACAAAATACTTTAAAAAATATTTTTCATGGAAAAGAATTAGAAATCAATAGGTGTGTGAGGGGGGAAATGTGTGATTTGCAAATCCACATACCTTTCCAATTTAGGTTCTAGGAGCAATTGTAACTGAGGAGACAAGTATTATGGATATAGCATGATCATGTTTGAGACGAATATTAATCTATCAATAAAGTTGAAAGTCTTAGATTAAATGTAGTATGGATACATATCTTAGGGTTCATTTCCCTAACATCACCTTATCTGACCTTTTCTGCTTGACTCAGACATATACTAGATATTATCTTGCCCATGTAATTGTAACCCCTCTGTACAGTATTTTCACAATAAAAAAATTAAAAAAAATGTAGTATAGAAACATACTTAGAGGTTTTGGTAAATTTCAAGAAAGTTTTGTTATAATTATGGGCATTCATAAGTTGGTTTGTTTATTGACAGAAAGTTGATATATCTTTTAGTGTGTGTGTATGTGTCCATTACAATTATTTAAATCGTCAGGCTGGTGGCTTACGCCTGTAATCCTAGATACATAGGAAGCAGAGATCTGATGATCGTGGTTCAAAGCCAGCCTGGGCAGGAAAGTCCATGAGTGTCTCTTTTTTTTTGGGGGGGGTGGAGGGTCTGGTCGTGGGGCCTTAACTCTGGGCCTGGGTGCTGTTCCTCAGCTCTTCAGCTCAAGGCTAGCGCTCTACCACTTGAGCCACAGTGCCACTTCCAGCTTTTTGCTTTTTGCTTATGTGGTGCTGAGGAATCGAACCCAGGGACTCATGCATGCAAGGCAAGTGCTCTACCACTGAGCCACCTTCCCAGTCCTCCATGAGTCTCTTATCTCCAATAAACCACTAGAATACCGGACGTGGCACTGTGTTTCAAGTGGTAGAATGCTAGCCTTGAGGGAAAGAGCTGAGGGACAGAGTTCAGGCCCAGAATTCACACACCAGGACCAAAAGAATTGCTTAAATCCAGCATTGAAATAGACCTTGGATGTCTTCATAAATATTTATTACAGAAAAAAGACGAAAGAGTTTCATACAGCTCAACAACACAGGACTTATTTGGAAATATCTAGAAGAGAAATTACATTTGTAAAACATTTTCCAGAAGATAATGGCTTCCAATAAAATAACTAAGAGAGCAATACATTAAAATTATTGTTTAAGGATAAGTAACTAACACCTTCTTTCATTTCTCCAGGGCTGAGAATCAAGGAGAAAAGACTATTTGTAGAAAATAAAACTAGCAATCTTAATGAGAACAAAGTGACTTGAAATGGAAGAGACATAAAAGGAATGGAGTGATGATGGTATAATTAAGCCTCCTAGCTACAGCTCGATGTAACACACATGACACTATCTAGGGCTAGCTGTGATAATTATTTTATATGTGTCTCAGAAGCATATGGTGCCCCAAAATGATGTGTCCACATATGTTGTTGGGTAATGAGTTTTCTTACTGTGCTTATGTAGATTTGTTATTCAAGTGCAGCATGGATCAGGATACCACCTGCCATTTCTCTGACTGTGACATAGACTGTGAAATTAGTGTACTGAACATTTCTACAGAGAAGGTGGTTATCATGAACACTGAACATATTACACTTAGAATATCATCCTATTAGTGGATGTATAGTCAACTCTCATTTGTGATAGTTCTGAAAAGAGTATCTAAAATCCTAAAATAGAAAATAAAAATGTATAGTTTGTGTATGTTTGTGTGTGTGAGAGAGAGAGAAAGAGTGAGAGACAGAGGAGAATGAGAGAGGAGAGAGAGGGGAGAGAGAGGAGAGAGATTAGGATTCGAATTATAGATGAGTGATACACACATATTGATTACAAAATGACATGTTATTTTTATCTTTATTTATTAGTAACTTTATGTTGTGATTCTTTTTTGTACGTTTTTTATTGTAAAAATGCTGTACAGAGAGGTTACAGTTACAAGAGATAAATGAGGACATTTCCTATTGAGCATTATTTCCTCCTCCTTTGTTTTCCCTTCTAATCCCTTTCCTCTGACCTCCACAACTACTCCCCCTCCCAAGTTGTAAAGTTCGCTTTCAACATAGTGTTTTGCACATCTGATTGTTAATGGGTCAACCTGTATGTTGTAATTCTCATTTGAAAGTAGGATTGTTCTATTGACTATGACAAGTTGAAGCTGAATTTATCACATTCTTCTTATACAACAAAGACATAAAGCTTGAGGGGGTGTACTTGTGTAAACGTGAAGGAAGCGATGGTAGGGGAAAAAGAAAGGAGAAGGCAAAAATGCTTGACAAGAAATGTACTCATTACCTTGCTCATGTAACTATAACCCCTCTGTATAGCATTTTCACAATAAAGTACATAAAAAACAAAAAGACATAAAGCTTCATATAGTTCCTTCATGCATTTGTCAAAATCTAAAAGCTTACATATGCAAAATAAATTTTACAATAGTCATCAGCTTTATTTAAATCATCACATTTATGTTTTGTCTAACTTTTTTTATTTTATTGTTAAAATACCATACAGAGTGGTTACAATTACATGGGCAAGGTAATGAGTACATTTCTTATCAAGCATTGTTGCCTCCTCCTTTGTTTCCCCCTCCCATCTCTCCCCCCACCTCCTGCCCCCTGAGGAAGATAGCAACAGAAAAGCTGGAGGTGTTCTCTAACTTCTATGACAAAAGATGTGCTCTTGCTTTCTAGTCTCACTTATTAAGAACAATTGCACAGGCAAACTAAAGCAGGGGAAAATAATTTTATTGACACAAACAGTTCTCCAAAATCACAAACTACATTTTTTTTCTTTTTTCCTTCATTTTGACAATTAAATACTTGTGGTCATATTTTAGAAAATCAAAACATATAAAAAATCCAAGCATTTTTAATATATAGAAAATGTATAAACTTTATGTTGGCTCACTTTTTAGTAATATCTTAAAATATTGATATGTATTGATATAACCTATCAAGATTCTAATATGTATATATATATGCATTTATATTACACATGCATTTACATATACATGCACCCGCAAAATACATTTTTATAATTTATATATTGATATCATATTGGCTTTAGGCAATGTTCTCCTAATTATCATTGTATTATATAAAATATTTTCTTTTCATGTTTTCCTAATTTGGGTTATATATCTACATTTAATGGTTATTATACATTTTTTCTGTGGTGCTTATTTTGAAGAAAAGTCGTCGAGTCTATAATGTCTTGCAAAAAAAAATATTGTGTAGTTAAATGTAAACCATTCAAATACTTACATCCTTTGTCTTTTCTCTGAGTATATAAGAATAGAAGAGGCTTTATATTTACTTATAAATCTTATTCCTGAAAGCAGTTACAAATAGCTCTCGCTTTCAGGAGAGCAAAATACGACCCTATAATTTCCAGTGCAATCTATTATATTCATATGCTTAGAACCACCTAAGCATTTGGTGTCCTCAAATGTTTCTTTTTTTCTATGGATGAGCCAAAATGAATCAAGGATAAGGTTAAATTTAAGCAACTCTTCAACTGAGTGTCTTAATATCCTTTTACTACCAACCATCCTAGATCAACTTATACTTGCCTAGTACCTCTGCTGAATCTATACATTGTCTAACAGAGCCAACTCTCCCTCACTGTAAGCTGAAGCTGAGCACACACTTCTCAAGCCCACCTCTCCATGTATCGTGGGAGATACAAAAGTCATTGGAAACATCACTTCAATAAGCATCTGATACATGAATTGCTTACTTTTTTCCAATTGTATAATTGTCAGCCAATGTTTTTGATGATTATCCTTAATTACATGTGCTAAAGTCCCAGAATACAGTTAAGTATTTCATTTTGGGGGGGGGGGTGTCCGGTCGTGTGGCCTTAACTCTGAGCCTGGGCTCTGTCTCTTAGCTCTTCAGCTCAAGGCTAGCACTCTACCACGTGAGCCACAGCGCCACTTCCGGCTTTTTTCTTTTTGCTTATGTGGTGCTGAGGAATTGAACCCAGGGCTTCAGGCATGCAAGGCGAGCGCTCTACCACTGAGCCACCTTCCCAGCCCCTAAGTATTATTTCATCTTTAAATTGACCTTAGCTATTCTCATATTCTTTCTGAAATACGCCAATTTTCTAAACAAGATATGGAGCCATGCTTCCTTGATCTTGAAAAATCTATTTCACCACTTACACACACAAAATAAGAAAGCATGCTGGAGATGATGAATTTCCACAATTGATTTAGATTTCCCAATTTGACCAGTGCTTGCCTCTTGAAGTAAGGAACATCTAACATCTAACAGTTAGATTCAACATGGAGAGCCCCACCAGGAGCAAAACCTGAGAATTCCAGGTTCTCACACTTTCAAATGTGAAAAACATTCTCCAGATGATTCTACTCTGAAATTGGGATGTTTCCTCTGAGAACTTTGGCCCATTGGAGAGGCATTGTCACTCTCAATATCATCTATCCAAACAAATGATGTTCAGAATATATAATCACAGATATTTTTTATATTGTAAACTTGTAGGGCAAACTTATATCCCTGTGTTAGTTCAAGTGTAGTCTTGACACAATATATTAAAACAACCTCTCATTATTTATACTTTAATGTTTAATGGAGTCATAAATTCAGCCCCTAAACTAGTCACTTATATTTAATAATCTAGCATCTTTGATCTAAAGTCTTAATTCTTTGTTGTTTAGTAGTTGTTTAGGGAAAAGTTCACATTCTCATGTAAGATACTTAGAATTTTATTGAGAATATCCTGTCCTACTTTTAACTTTCATTTACAAGAGTTGGATATCTTACCTGTTGGAGCAAAGTCTCATCAAAATAGTTTTTATCATATTCTAAGCGAGAAAGTTCCTTTCTTAGAAAAACATCATATCCAAACTGCTCTTTCAATTTTTTATTCAGACATAATTTTATAACTAGCAGGTTCTATGTAGTGACCTGTATGACATGAAATACTGTTATTATCCATGCTGTCAAAACTGCTTTTTTAATTTAAAATTATTGATGTAGTGTGCCATTTTGCAAAATTTTGTCCATAATCAAACACGGAAGTGTTCATTTGGTGAAACTATCTAAAGCTTTAGGATCAACACTTCATACCACACAGTACAGAAAAATAAAATGGCATCCCTCCTTAGTGGAAGATATTTGATGTAATGAACTTTCTACCCAATTTACAGTTGATGGATACAGAGAATATTGGCTTTTAGGTTTTAGCCACTCTCTTGCAGATTAGATATCTGTATTTTTGCTTTGACCATCTTGTTCAAGATATTCATTAGTGATTTTTCTACAGTGTATATCTGTGAAGAATATTAATATGTTAATTAATATTAATTAATAGGATGGAAATATGACAGTGACAGAATAGTCTTTTTCAAATGTTTTTTGTAATGTAGAAATATTGGTTTAGTTGAGTATCATATAAGTTTATTTCCAAAAAATCAACATGTAATTCACTTAGCTCACTGAAAGAAAGCTTTTACAGAATTGGCTGGTGAAATGTTCTCTGAGGCCCTTGATCCTGGCGTGGACCAGCACATCAGGAGTGCTGACCACGAAAGCCTGAGTGAAGGGAATCACTGTCCATTAAGAAAATGGTACTCGGTTATTTTAAGACATTAATGAAATATTCCCAAAGAAATATGGTAATCAGAAAATGCAAACTACTGATTACACTTCAGTTAGCAGTGAATTTGCAACATATGGAGCAATTAAATCTTTATGGATCAATGAAAACCTAACGAAGGTGATTTCCAAAGTCAGTGTTGAGATCGGCACATGAAGTTAGAGCAACATGAAGGTCTTTTCAATTACAGGTTCTTAACAAATAACCAAGAATTCATTCATATTCTTAAAGTATAATCTCACCTCCCTGTTATTTTATAAATGACTACATACAAAATTTGAACACTGAAATAACAACAGAGCTATTTTTCAAAATTCTCATTAATTTAGGTAATTAAAAAACTAACTTCCCTAAAAATTTCTTAATCCATCCTAATCTTTTCTTTCTCTTATTAATTGCCAGAAATAATAAAAAATCTAAGCATTACATCTAAATACAAACAGAAAAACTAAGGTAGAAAAAATAGTAACTTACATTTTTACCCAGCACCTCGTTGAAGCATTTAGTAAAATTTTCCAACTTCGGAAAAAATGTCATTATTATGTTTTACTTTATGTTTGATTTTCAATTTCTCAAGATGTCACCTTAAGAAATATTTTGAACAGACAATACAGCTCACTGAATTATAAATATAGCCAATTGTGTTAAAATGATTCCTTCTAATAAATGTTTTTATTAACTAGATTTTAGAAACCTCATAAACTGAAAATATTATATTGAGGTTTTAAGATTACTGTTGTAAGCAAGAGAAAAGAAAATAAATATCATTTAGAGTTAATATCATTGCAATATAAAAATATTTGATCAATAATTTTAATTAAAACAGAGAATAACTAGAACCATTTTTAGGGCTAATTTAAGTTATACAGAGATAAGCTTTTAAAGAAATAAATTTCTAACTCTACAAAGTTCATTACATTCTTAGACAACTATGTAAAATCAGATAATTTACTGATGCTCTATTTAGAGTCTCACACATCGAGGTTCATTTGTCAACTTATTTATACATTTAAAACCTCCAAATGTGCTAATTTAACATATGCAAAATTTCTTCTTGCATTGTTGTACATTTTGTAATTTTCAATAATAATCTTAAAAGGCATTCAAAAGCACCGCAATGTAACAAAACAATGTAAATATTTCTACAGAATAATTTAAAATAGAAAATAATAAAATATTTTGAGAATATATACAAATGGATGAAATAAAATATTGCCAATTCAAGGGAGAACTCAAATAGTGCTGATCTTTAGAAAGGCAAAGTCAAATTTCAGTAAAATAAGACACTAAAAAGGGAGTACTGGAAAGGGTTGGGTGGAGTCAAAGAGAAAAGGTTGAACAAATGAGAGAAAAAGGAAGAGAATACAGTAAATTATATACACAAATATATATATCTCCATTAAAATTAAGAATGGTGAGAGAAAGAATAGATAAGGGAAGGATAAGAATGTAAGAATGTTGAAAAGGGTGACAATGTCAAGATATATTGTATTCCTAAACTGCTTGGTAAATGATAACTCCTTTGTACAGCTATAAGATCAATAGAAAGCCCACGGATTGGGAGATCTTCACTAGTCATATAATGGACTCATATATATGAGGGTCTCATATCTGAAATATATCTGGAACTCAAAAAATTAAATTTCCAAAAACAAATCCTCAAAGAAACAACTGCCCAATAAATAAGTGGGCTAAAGACATAAAGAGAAACTTCTCTGAAGAGGAAAGAAAGATGGCCAATAGACACATGAAGAAAGGTTCAACCTCCCTAGCCATAAGAGAAATGCAAATCCAAACAACATTGAGATACCACCTCACCCCAGTTAGAATGGCTATAATCAAGAACTCTAATAACAACAGATTTTGGAGGAGAAGTGCCCAGAAGGGAACTCTACTCCATTATTGGTGGGAGTGTAAACTTGTTCAACCACTTTGGAAATCATTATGGAGGTTCCTGAAAAGATTCCACATAGAGGGCCCTATGACCCAGCAATCCCACTTTTGGCATTTAACCAAATGATCACAAACAAGATCATACTGAAACTACCAGCACAACTATATTTACTGCAGCACTTTTTACCATAGTTAAGATATGAAACCAACCCAGATGCCCCTCAGTAGATGAATGGCTCAAGAAAATGTGGTATATATGCACAATCGAATTATATGCCTCCAGAAGAAAGAATGAAATTGTCCTATTTGTTAGGAAATGGAAAAACTTGGAAAAATTATATTAAGTGAAGTAAGCCAGGCCCAAAGAAACATAGGTCCCATGGTTTCCCTTATTTGCAGTAACTAGTGCATGTGTAGGATAAGTAGAAAAGGCCAAAAACTATGTATATATGACCATATAAGATGGTGTTAATCAAAATGAACCCCAAGATAGGGACAGAAATATATTTTTTCTTTTTGCTATTGTTTCTAACATATTTATAATACGCCATGTGATTTTTTGTTGCTTTGTATATTCCTCCAAGAGTATGTTTTGAATATAGAAAGTTACCAACTTTAAAGTCAAGTAATCATTTAACAATCAGCTATCGTTATAATTATATATTTATTATGTATTTATATTTAAAACTTTTCACTTGATATTCGTTCATTTCCTAAAAATGTAAGCTAATCACAGGTCTATAGTCATTTCCGTATTTTTGTATACAAATCCAGAAAATAACCAAATATGCAGGTACAAGTTGAAGACACACTTCATGATAAAATATTATTCCTTATTTTGATGAAGCTGATCCATATAAGAACATAGGATTGTCTAATTTATAATTTTTAGACACCTATATTTAGACTAAATTTTTTTATTTTATTTTTATTTTATTTATGTTTTTTATTATGAAAATACCATACAGAGGGGTTACAATTACATGGGCAAGATAATGAGTACATTTCTTATCAAGCATTGTTGCCTCCTCCTTTGTTTCCCCTTCCCATCCCTTCCCATCCTCCCCCACAAGTTGTAAATATTATTTTTCGACATAACGACTTGTACCTATCATTGTTGCAATGGGTATCCCTATTTACAATATTTTTTTCCTTTCCCCTCAACAAAATATACCAACATCAAATACAGTGAAAGCAGGGGCTATACCATATGGAGGGGGCATACAAACAACAAAGAAACCATCTTATAAATATGTTAGAAACAATTGCATGAAAGCAAAAACATTTGAATACGTATCTTCAGGTTCATGTCACCTAACATCAATTTATATGCCCTATTCTGCTTGTCTCAGACATATACCAGTTATTGCAAATAAGGGAAACCATAGGACCTATGTTTCTTTGGGCCTGGCTTATTTCACTTAATATAATTTTTTCCAAGTCTTTCCATTTCCTAACAAATAGGGCAATGTCATTCTTTCTGATGGAAGCATAGAATTTGCTTGTGTATATATACCACATTTTCTTGATCCATTTATCTACTGAGGGGCATCTGGGTTGGTTCCATATCTTAGCTATAGTAAATAATGCTGCAATAAATATAGTTGTGCTGGTAGCTTTAGTGTGGTCTTGTTTGTGAACATTTGGGTAAATGCCCAAAAGAGGGATTGCTGAGTAATAGGGGAGCTCTATGTGGAGTCTTTTCAGGAACCTCCATACTACTTTCCAAAGTGATTGAACTAGACTAAATTTTATAACTGATAATTTTTTCTTCTGGTAATGTCTAGTTTCTTATAAGATACTATAATATACAAGTGGTATATTAAACTCACTCAAATTTAAATGAGATGTGAACACTGCTTGTTATAGTCTTTATTTTCTTTGCTTTTATGTTTTATCTTTTAATTATATTTTATTGTCTTTAAGTATTTATACAAAGCACTTACCATTCTCATGAGAATAATATCTGGTAGTTTGAAACTTTGTAAAAACTTCTTTGTAGATTGTGCACATATTTTTATAACATTAGTTTAATAGCATTAATATGTATACTAAATTCTGATTTTTAATTTCTGTACATTTAAGATGAATAATAACTGGCATCAGCGGATCACACCCACGATTCTAGCTACTCAGGAGGCTGTCATTTGAGGATAGTAGTTCAAAGCCAGTGTGGGCATGAAAGTCTCTGAGACTCTTATATCCAATTAATCATCATAAAAACGGATGTGGCACTGTGACTCAAGTGGTAGGGCATTTACCTTGAGCTGAAAGTTCAGGGACAGCACACAGGCCCAGAGTTCAAGCCCCATGACCAACCAAAAAAAAAAGATAAATATTACTTCTATAATAGTGCACTTAATTCATTTATGGAGCTCAGTTCTTAGTGCATTAAATACTTTCTTGTCTATAATTTCAATTCTACTCTTAGTTCTGAAGGTTTACAAATTCAATTCCAGACTAAGAAAGTAAATTTTGAAGCAGCAAACCAGAATTTGTCACCTATGTGCATCTACTCATGTTTCTATGTTACCATAGCTTTTGTACCACAGCATATGTCTTAAAAACAGTGCAAATATGCTCCCTTAAAAATATAGTATCATTGAAAAATGCAAATGTAGTTCTCCACATGTCATCCTAGCTCCTCAGAAAGATGAGAACTGGAAAATCATAGTTCAAAGTCAGCTCATACAGAAAAGTTCAAGAGAATTCATTCCAAATTAGACAGCAAGAAAATAAGCTGAGGGCATGGCTTTAATGGTAGCATAGAAGCTAAAATCAAGAAACAGAACAAGAGGGCAAGGCCTTGAGTTCAAGCCCTGATAATAGCAAGAAGAAAAATAACGTTAGTTTGTTAGAACAGGAAGTCATAATCCTTAAGCTGGTTAAAGATGTTATTCAATGAATGACTGCTCAGTGATCAGGGTAATTTGTACTGGAATTAGAGTGTCTCTTATAATTTCTGAAAAGAGGAGAGTGAAAAATTTGTCTCTAGTATGGAATACATTTTAACTTTATTGACCTATAGTAGTCTTTCAAAACTGGAGCCAATTCTTTCAAAAACAGCCAGTCTTACCAGCTAGACTTCTGTAATATTTTAAATCCTTGGTGGGCTTTTCACATGTCTGCATAGAAACATCTTCAATAGCAGTAGAACCTACCTCAGGAAACCCTTTCCTTTATTTATCCATAAGAAGCAACTCATCCAAGTTTTATGACATTGCAACAATTTTGTCACCCCTCAGGCTGCACATCTATTCCCTTTGACATTTCCACCAGTTCTACAGGAACTACTCCTCCAATGAAGGCTGAGGTCCTCAAAACTATCCGATATTGTGGAAATAAAGTTTTTCCAAACTCTTAGTATTGATAATATTGTGACCTTCTGTAAATCATAAATTTTCTTACTGAAATATAGATTGATGAATGTTTTCCGTTTATTTTGCTCAGATTTGTCAGAAGAACCAATCTGTGTGAAAACCAGAGCTTTCCAAAACCCACTCATTAACTAATAAAACCTAAAAATGCACCTTTTTCCCCTTAATCATTGGCTGCAGAATGGATTGAATAAGTATGAAAATAGTATTTATCTCACTGTAAACCATCACCCTGTGTGACCATATGCATGCGCAGTGTGCATATCTTATAAGAATCTTTATTTCTGAACAGTAGGTGTCAACAGTGTGCTAAAATTTATTTTGTAAGCCATGCTGCAAACACAAGCTTTGTTATTTCATTCACAGGGCATAGACTGTATAATTTTTGATACTTCTTTACAGTCTGAGTGTTTTCAAAATGATAAGTCAGTATTGGTTTTAACTCAAAAGTTGGAACATGAATTACTCATTAAAAGAAAATTCAGCTCAACATAGAAGTTGGCTATTGGCTTCTACTCTCTAGTTATGAATTTCCCAAAGAATATTTGCTTCTAACCGGTTACAGTTTTATGTACACTAAAAATATGTTTGCTTAACACAGTCAGTACCTTCATTAGGAAATTAGTTTGATGTTCTGTGTAATTTCCTGCCGGTTCCACATAAGATCTTCTTAATTCACCAAGCAATTTTATCTGATGAAAAAAACTTCCTTCCTCTAATCTCAAAAAAGAATGACCAGTAACTGCAAATTAATTTCTTCATCATGGCATTTGTTTGAAAATGAGCGACTCAGGCAAACATGGTGGGTGCTGTGATTTGTATTCTAAAAGGACTATAATCACTTGTGCACCAGCAAAAGTACTGTTTGGTATTATACTGGCTAATTGATAACAGGGCTAACTAATTTTCTAATTTATAACATGGCTGATACAATGGAGTTATCATTTAGTCAATATCATCTTTTAAAATACCTTTCAAACTAGACTTATACGTTTCTAGCTTTTGATACGAAAGAAAAGACTTATTTGAACTTTCACACTCCGTTGTTGAGCTATTTGTCATGTTTGCAGTTGGCATGTTTGCAGTATTGTTGAGTCAAGGAATGGCAGTGAATTGCCTGGGCATGGTGGATCTCACTGATAATCCTAGCTTCTCAGGCAATAGAGGATGTTAAAAATGTGATTTCAATAGCCCAGGGGTAAATTATTAAGTCTCTTTCTCAAGGAACAAGAGCAATGCAGTAGCACATATATGTTCGTAACTGCAACTATTTGGGAAGCTATAGAGTGAGGAAGAGCTAGGTAAAACAACCAAAAACAAACAGATAAAGGAGTGGGGTGGTGGGAATGTACAATTCAAATGACAGACACGAAGCCTCAAGTCTAAAACCAGTATTTAAAACAAAAGCAAATAAACAATACTAATGCAATAATTATGCCCCCCCACAAAAATAAAGAAATAACCATAAAGCCTAAGCGGAGGCTGGAATCATTCCCACATTGTTCCTGGGATCTATGTCAGCAGGAGAGACAACGCTACTAGTCACATGTCACTGCAGCAGATCCAAATGAAATGAACTGGGACATTATTAAAGTGTTATGTGGAGAAAAAACGTGAATGCTTGCCATGAAAACATAATGTTACCAAGGGTCTTCCTCTACAGAAGGCTCACAAAACTAGTTCTATTTTTTCCTATAACAAAATCTAAAATCTGTTGTTTTGTAATGCATGAAATATTTGCAAAGGATGATAAAGATTATTGTAGATCGACTCTGTTTTATGGAATGGCAACTCATTAGTCGTCTTATTTCCATCCATTTCTTACTGTACTGTAATTTGATCTCTTTTTAGCTTCCTAAGTTAAATAATTGTTTATGTTCTTATATGTCATTTGCATTTTAGTTCTAAGGCTCTATGCTTTTAATTAACCCTCATATACTTTAATTACCAGGCATAGTCATTGCAGTTTTGTTTTGAAATAAAATATTTTTATTATTTTTTAGTATTCTCCATGTTTCAAAATTTTAATTTTCCCTATCTTTCTTTCAGGCCATCGATAAAGTTTACAACATATCCACTCCAATTATTCATAACACTTAAAGTGAATTGTATTTACTTTGCAGTAGCTAGGCGAATTTTTAGTAAGGTAATCAAGTTGTTTAAATACAATCATAGTTCCTATGAATACTATGCAGATTTTGGTGTTATTTAAATACCACCTAAAAATAAGGCCAATTGTTCTGTTGTTGCTTAAAGAGTAGAATACAGAATAAAGATCTGTATTGTGTTCACATTTCTATCTTTAGATTCTAACATCTAAGCCAATGGTGTTAGAAGGTAGAACCTTGAAGATTGACTGTGTCATAATGCTGGAGCCTCAGGAAGGAAATTGAGGGAATCTTGATCCTGAAACCAGGAGACAGCACAAAAATAAAAAAGAAGCACCATTACAAGGCACTGATTGTTGTGCTGCCCATGAACAGGAGACAAATCCAGACAGGATTCACTGAGTTCTTCCTTGTTCTTGCATTTTCCAGCCTTTAATATTGAGAGAATAAATGTAATTTCTAAATGATCCAATTACAGCAATCAGGATACAATAACACATTTCTAAGAGTCACAAAGCTTTATGGCTTTCTGTGTTGAAAGCCATTCTAAAATACATGTACATTTTAATAAAATGTGTACCTGTTGATTATGACCTCCAACTCTATCCTTCTATTAATTAGATTTTTCAGTTAAGATTAAAACTACAAGGAAATCTTAGAGTTTATATAATTACAAAAGGTTGTATTTAATTTCACTTTTAAGTAAAGGTATATAGAAGCCTAATATACCATAATGCTTTATATAATGTTATTTCCAGTCTTTTGATCCAATTTTCTATCTATGTGAGATACTATTTGTAAACAACTTTTAACTTTTGGTTATTTGTGGTTAGTTTTGCCCTTCTTTTTGGAATTTTACCACTGAATCTCCCAGAGTCTCTATTATGGATTTATTTTCACTGTACTCATGCATACCATATTTTTCTTCTATTCATGGCACATATTTGTTTACTAACAATAATAATTATCTGCTTTTATATTTGAGCATCTGCATTTTATCTAGGGATTTTTTTGCCAGTCCTGGGGCTTGAACTCAGGGCCTGGGCACTGCCCCTAAGCTTCTTTTGCTCAAGGTTAGTAGTCTACCACTTGAGCTATAGCACCATTTCTGGAGTTTTCTGTTTATGTGGTATTAAAGAATCAAACCCAGGGCATGGTAGGCAAGTAAGCCATATTCTTAGCCCTACCTGGGAAATTTAATTTAAAACAATCATATAGGTGATGTTTTTATTCTTGTGAACTAGTTTTTAAAATATACATATCATAATTTTTAGCACACTACTTACATATATATGCATACAACAAATATTAGAACCATAGAAATTTTATTTGCTCTTGGAAAATCTATAAGATGTTTAAAGCAACTATTTTGGCAGGTAAACAATTATACTAAGTCTAAAGGATAGAAATCAATAAACAAAACCAATGTGTTTTCTATTTTTAAAATGAAAATCATCTAAATTTACATAAAATCAAGAAAAAAATCCAAGATAGAATATGAGCAAAAGGGAAAACATGAACTATATAGAAATAATTAATCATTAAGTCACATATACATTTACCAAACTCCCCCTCAGTCTCTCTGATTTTTTTCTCTCTCTCTTTCTCGGCAACTTACTGACCATATGTGTGTTATGCCTTGTCACATAGTGAAATTTTCTTGATTTATGGATAGATAGTTATCATTTTATTTTTCTTTATTTTGGCTTTGATTGTGGCTTCTTAGTGTATCTTCCATTTTTTTTTGTTAGAGGAATCTCAGAAAGGCATCAGAATAGAAAATTTTATTATAATGGGAACATTTTTTTCTTGACTATCTTCATATTCATTGTGAATGGCAGAGATTAAACATACAGAAATATAGAGCTTATTTCAAAAATATGTGTTTATTTTTTTTAATTTGGTCACAAGTGGCAAATCTTTGGTACTTGTGTCTGTAAGTTAAATGTGCTTAGAGCTATGGGATTAAGATGAAAGCCTACCTCATTATTGCAAGTATTAAATTGCTGGTCATTGCTGATCATTGCTTAATTATTTAGCCTCTGTACATTTAGGGCCCCTTTATGTTATCCTATGGATGTTGTGGTTTGTGTTCAATAGGAATCTTGCTAATAGTTGATATAGATTCCTCCTGTTCACTCCTTTAAGGTTTCATTTATCCCAATTTTGTCTTTCAAATCACAACCCAAGCCCTTTGACAGAATTAAATTCCATCTATTGTGTTTGCATACTAGGGGCTGTTTTGGTTTCTGCTATAAATCTATATCTGTGCTCTCCAACTATATTCAGGGAAGTGATTTTCTAAGCCAGGGGATTGAAAATTTCCTATCTCACCAGTTTTCTTAAGTTTTTGTAGTGGCACACTCAAACATCCAAATGTGTGTGGGTGTGTGCGCACACCCAACCACACACATCCACACACCACTAGCTACTTTCAACATGTGAACTAGTAAAATTTAGAACATTGTCCTGGACAATACCAGAATTTTCTCTGTTAATATTTAAAACATGATTAAATTTAAGTCTTTCAGGAAGTTGGATTCCTTTTCTAGTCATTTAGTTTTATGGTCCAACCTTCTATTTTATTGACACTCCATCATCGCAGTTTATGTTTGGGGAATTAATAAGAGCTAATTTTCAATGGGGATGACTTCCTATGGAAACAAACATTCTCTCCTTTGGGATTCACTGTGCTAACTGCTGCACTTGTTAGATACTTATGATTCACTATTTATGTGAGTATTTGCTGAGTACTCCCAACACAGGCATAAGTGTGCATCTGGATCTAATTCCCGCACCAACAAGGAGGAAGGTTTTCCAGTGTTTTTGCCCATTGAAACTTCATTTTGGCTTGATTAGAGATATCAGTTCCCTCTAGGCTTTTGATATCCACAGGCTGCTTTGGAATAATGGCCTTTTTCCCAACATTGATGCAATTTCCTTCTTTGGTTTAGATATCTACAAATGCTCTTAGTTATGTATACAATAAGATATGGAACATGTTTTTATATATTTTATTTACAATAATTATTATTGTGAAGATATAGTGAGCTGGATCACCATCTGTGTGTAGTTATATATATATATAGATAGATAGAGAGAGAGAGAGAGAGAGAGAGAGAGGCTTAAATAAGATATCTACTTGAAAAATCTAGATTTGTGTATGTTTATGAAATTTTTTTGTATTATCACAAATGTAAGGTAGTTATTTTACTCATGGTTAAGGTTTATATAGAGAGAGAAAGAAAATTCAATTCTAGTATTAATAATTATAGTCAATTATATTTCTATTTATGATGGGAAAATTTGTAGACATATCTTTATTATGACTGAGAGTTTTCTCTGGAAATATACTGAAATTCTTATTTATATACATTGAGAAGCAGAATATTATTAGTTTTGCTTAACAAACAATTAAGATTTTTAGCTCTTTGATTATTTTGAATCAGTTTAAATTAATAAAATAATGTGATTCTACATATCAGTTGTATTAGGTCTTGAAAAACAAAGTAATTTAAAAAAAACCTAAAGCTCTATATAATATGAAAATGAAAGTATTTTAGTTTTGATTAGTGAATATGTAATTGCTATATACATTCAACAAATATAATACATTTATTGTATATTCAAGTTTGTTGTATAATTCATTTCTAAATATATATATTTAAACATATTTTATTAATGTATATATAAAATAAATGTAAGACAAGAAATTTGAGTTTTTAAGCAATAGGAAGTCGATTGAATAATAGAAAATGAGAGTGATAAAAGTGAAAAAATGACTAAATTATATATGTATGTGCAGTACTCTAATAGTACCTATTTTTGCAATTAATATGCACCAAAAACAAAATAAAATAACAGAACAGTAAAACAATTTACGTAGAAGATCACTTTCAGTAGGAACTGAGGAGGGGTTACTGAAAGAGAATAGGCTGTATTTGGTGAAATTATTATATATTTGTGTATGAAAATAGAACAAAGACATATAGTAGAATTCTTTTAAGAATGGGATAGAGGAATGAATGAAAGAGATAGAAGGGTAAATTTCATTATGGAACATTGTACATGTATATGGAAATATCACATTAAAATGTTCTCTTGTACAAAGAATATATATTGATAAAATCTTAAAAATCAGATAAGATCAACCTTGTTAGATAACATTTATAGAATATGAGGAGGACCATGAGACCCAAGTTGGCCATTAGAATTTTCTTTGAGGATTCATACAGTCAGAAATCAGAGCCCAAGAATCTCATTGGTATTAGAGTGGAAATGGTGTACTGAGAAAAGTAAAATATATTTGTAGTTGATAAGATAGAAATACCACAGAGACGCAATGGAGATGCCTAATCACTTATGTCTGAATATAATTGGCCTCAGGGAAATTTATTTTTATTGTATATTAACCATATTATTTTATAAGGTTTTATATTTTACTCTAAAAAAGGAAATTACCTGCTATGATCTTTCCAAGTTCATCATGTGTGAACTAACAAAGATTAACATTTTTTTCAAATTTGATGATAATGTCAATTTGGAAGTCATCAGTAAGAACAATGAAAGCCAATGATAACTCCTTCAGATGAAAACATGCTTGCAAATGCTGTCCTGAATGTGGCTAAATGCAGAAAATTTCAGACCTGTCTTCCAGGAACTTGCACTATAACCTTTCGGAAAAAAAATTCTTATTCACTATTAGCCCCAAGCCAGTTGAAAGTCTGGAGAGTTTTGGAAAACTCTGCTTTTTTACTTACTCGTATGTAGTTCTTTCCATGTCAAGATTTCCACTTTTTTATTATGTCATGGTGATAACCAGTATTTTAACAGGATAATAATGTAAATTGCTATGAAGTTCAATTTATAGGTCTCTGAAGCAATTAAAAACTAAAGCAGATACTTAGCAAGGGACTCTGGCTCAACAGAAGCAAAATGATGTTCATATATTGAAGTTAAAACAAAATGGTTACAGGTAGGCTCTGATGGAGAGTTTTGAAGACCTCCCCCAAAGAAAAATCTCAGAATCAATATATTCTAGAGTTATATTCAAAATATAATGAGGTCTCAAATAGGAATTTATGAACATATATCTCATTATAATTATAATCTGCTAAATTGGGCTTATCTATTTAAGAAGTATAAGCAAGTTCATATATATCTTATGTATTTCAATAGATATGTATGATCAATATGAGACAACACACTGTATCAAACATGCATATATATATATATGTATATATGTTCCTAAATAGAAAAAAATAGATGATTTTCTATGGGAATAAAAGATCACAGTGTCAACAATGGGATGAGACCTTGTCTGGTTTTATATGTTGTCACTATGGAAGAAATGATTGGAGAAACAAGAAGAATGATGCAAAGCAGTTTATAGAAATGGAACGTACACCCGTGAAGGGAGTTACCAGGTACAAGCCAAACAACCACCCACAAGCCCTGTTGTTGGTGTTAGTTTTCTCTTCATTCTCCAAGGATGGGTTTCTGGACACTTGTAGTTGAGGAGATTATATTGGGGTTTTTACTGACAGGTTGGGATTATATATCCCAAACTATTCTGTGCATGTGATAAAGGCTCATTCTGTTTTTTGTTTGTTTATTTGTTTGTTCTTGATCCCATGCAAGAAATGTGATACTTGGTGCTGTTAAATAGGGAAAATCATTTACATGTGTTCATGGGGTCACACATATCCAAGAAAATGTATTCTCTGAGACCAGTGAGAATAGGGAAGAGGTCTTCCTCCCTTCCCCTGTTTGCAGGATGGGGAGGAGTGCACGAATTGAGGTGATCATCACAAAAGATTAATTTGAAGCTCCTCTCTACTTCCAGGTATGATTCTCTTCACACCTATGTTACATAGCTCAGCTTTGTGCTCGTCTTTGTCTTCAGGCCCCAGTTATCTATATAAATAGCAGTATCACAAAAAAGGAAAATACATTTTAAACTAGAAGTTGGGTTATTATCTAAATAATTGAAAAGTGGAAAAAGAATCCCAAATATTGTGCAAATATGAAGTGAAAAATAAACACAGTGCTGAGCAAAATGGAAGTAATTGTGGAGTCATTCAAGCTTAGAAACTTCCAGAAGGGATGACTAGAAATAAAAACTCAGCTCTCTGAAGTATAGTTGATGCCTTACTGGTGCAGAGTTCCAATGAGAACTCCTATGACTCTCCATAGGACTGCCACTCAGACTTCTAGGGCAGAATGCCAACTGAATGGCCCAAATGCCTTTGAAGTGGAACTCAGTGACATTGCTTGTGCAAATACTGAAAAATTGAGTATGTGCTTCAGCAACTGTTTTAGAAATGATTTCTACTTCAAAGAAGCATGGGAGAACCTTATAAGGAACTCATTGTGGCTAGATAGGGGGCATACATTTCACTTTCTCTTTCTAAACTAAGTACTTCTGTGTAGTATTCCCACATTGTGTACACATCCTAGAAATTCATCCAGGAGAGGGGTAGTAGGGGAAGGAAAAGTGAGAACATTGAAAGGGATGACAAGGATCAAAATGCACTGTATTCCTAAACTGTTAAGTGGAAACTCCTTGGTGCAACTACTTAAAGATAATAACATTAAAAAATTGTTTTTTAAAATAAATGAAATGAGTCCAGAAAAAGAAGGAGTGTAGTGTGTAGAAACACAATGAGAGAAGGCAAAAAAAGAAAATGGAAGGGTAATCTTGAACTTGGAATAGTTTGACATCAGTATACATAGGACATATATGTATATAATCTACATTTAGTCTTCAATCTGTGCACTTGTCCAATTAGACACTATCCAATTAAACTCGAAGGTCCTTATGAATTACTTCTGTTCTACCCTTAATATATATTAAGTGATGAAGGTTTAATTTAAAGTATTTCAAGAAAATTCTTTATTTTTTGTTTATTTTCTTCACAAGGCTTTGCACTCTACCACTTGAGCCCCAGCACCTCTTCTACCTCTGGCTTTTTGGTGTTATTTGAAGGCAAAGTTACAAATGCTTTCCTCTCTGAATTGGCTTCTAACTGTCATAGCACCTTAGCCTCTTGAGTAGCTAGATTTATAGTCATGAGCCATCTATATCCCAGCTCAAAAGAATAGTTAAAGACAAGTAAGAGATGCCATTATTATCAACTATACACAATTGCATAGATCTCTGAAAATGTCAAGTACTTTAATAGTAGTACTTTAATAGTAGTTAGAAGAATTAAAGCAGATAGAAGAAAACCATTATTTTATTTAACTTTTAATCTTCTCTCTATCTATCTATCTATATCTATATCATTTCTTTTTGTGGCTCCTCCTTGAACCTAGCGCCTCCTCCATTCAAGAGAAGTACTCTACTATACAATTACACACCTAGTTTCAAATATATTCTCAATAATTAGCATATATCTATGCAGGATATCAGTTGACATATGAAACAAGTAGAATGAAAGTCTGCAAAAATAACACAGTCATAAGACTCATTACTTCAGATTGTTATATGTTTTTATTGTAAAAATACTATTCAGAGGGGTTACAGTTACACAAGGAAGGTAAGAGTACATTCCTTATGGAGCATTCTTACCTCTTCCTTTGTTTTTCCCCTACCATCTCTTCCCTCCTCACCTCCCCAACTCCTCCCCATCCCCAGAAGTTGTAAAGTTGGTTTACACCATAGTGTCTTGTACATCTCATTGTTTCAATGGGTATTCTTATTTCAGCATTTTGTTATTTCCCTTCTCCCCCCAAATTAGAAAAATGTACATAGAAGATGCAGGGTACTGACATCAAATAAAGTGAAAACAGGGGGTATAACATAGGGAAAGAACATACAAGAGAAACAAACAAACAAAAAACATAGTACATTTTTAATATGTTCAAAACAATAGCAAGAAAAAAAACAAACACACACTTGTGTCCCTCTCTTGGGGTTCATTTCCCTTATCATCTTGCAGGGTCATATGTACAAAGCTTTTGACCTTTTCTGCTTGTCCTCGACTTACACAAGGGAAACCATGGGACTTGTATTTCTTTGGGTCTGGCTTACTTCACTTAATATATTTTTTCCAAGTCTTTTCATTTCCTAACAAATAGGGTGGTGCTGGAGGGGTTGTGGCCAAAAGGGAACCCTACTGCATTGTTGGTAAGAGTGTAAACTTGTTCAATCACTTCAGAAAGCAGTATAGAGGTTCCTCAAAGGACTCCAAATAGAGCTCCCCTATGACCCAACAATCCCACTTTTGGGCATTTACCCAAACCATCACAAACAAGGCTAGCCTAAAGCTACCAGCACAACTATGTTTATCATAGCATTATTTACCATAGCTAAGATATGGAACCAACTCATATGCCCCTCAGTAGACGAATGGATCAGGAAAATGTGGTATATTTATACTTCAGTTTTTTTTTTAAGTTAAAACATGGGAAAATATTTTTTAATTCTCTAATTAGTTAATTATTCTTCCTAATACATTTTTTGTAAGCAAGTTATAGGGCATATTGAATGAGGAATATATGATTAAGTTTAGCAAAGAAAGAAAACACTCTAGTTGCCTTACATTTTTTTTCAATCTATTCTTTGAAAATTTACTGTATGGAGAAAAGAGATGCTTAATTTTATTTTAATAACACAGTTACCTGAAATGAAATAAGCAGGCATGAAAACATTTTCCCCCAGAAAGAAAAATATATAACAATGTTATTAATGTAATTTTTCATTGGAAATTTACCTAACAATAGCCTAAGTTCATTTGGTGAAGGATTTTATTTCCAGGAATTTAGGCCAAAGAAGAGTTCAGGATCTTGCCAACACATTTAATTATCTTAAGTAGCAGAACTTGTATTAATTTGAATTTATGAAATTTATGTGTTGACATTTTCATAATATCAGAAAAATAACTATTTAAAATAGTTTGCTTAAAGAATCTGTCTACATGATTTCTTCTTCCTCTTATTATTATTATATTAATATTACTACCATGATTATGTTACATTTCATGGTGCTGGTGATTGAATCCAAGATATATACATGTTAAGATAACTACATCTTTACTCCCAGAACAGTTCCAGAAAAATTCTGGAACTGTTCCAGAATTGTGTGTGTGTGTGTGTGTGTGTGTGTGTGTGTGTGTGTGTGCGCACGTGCGCACGTGCATACACCTGATAGTGCATAATTTTTTCTCTAGGTCTGAAATCAAATTAGTTTTGGAACCAGTTAAGGACATTAAGGAAAATGCTATCTTCAGAATTCAATTCAAGCACAAATCCCAAGAAGGGCCCTATTTTCAAATGTCTCAAAGGAAGTGAATATTTCAAAATTATTTGACTCATTATTTTTATCCAACTATATATTTTAGCTAAGCAACATTTACTCAAATTATAAAAACGAAATTGATTACTAACAGGAAGACTATAGCTCATACATAAAATTATTAGTAAAATTCTAACATGTCTATAACATTTGTAAACAGCAAAAAATTGTTGAAATAAATATATGTGTGTCTGTGTATACACATATGTATTTTAACACAATCATTTACATATGTATGTACATACATTTGTTTATATAATATGCATATATTTAATTTTGACTATTACAGAAATTCTACATATTTATCAATACCAGGGACCACCCAAAATATTCTTGTAAATCTGCCAAAGATTATGGATTAAGTCAATAAAACATAGATTAAATGACATAGAAACATTGTCTTTACATGAAGAAGTGAATATAGAATATATACAAGTGAGAATATTTGTGAGAGTTACTATTAATTTAAATAAGATAGATTAATTTGTTTTTTCTGGAAAAAGAATTGTTTAGGAATGAATGATAAGGTTTTAGAATTTTAATTGTTTACTTCCTGCACTTTAATAAGGACAAATATTAAAACTACCTACTAAAGATTATAATATTCTACAGGACATAGAACAATTCCACATAATAAAATGAAGCCCTGAATTAAAATAGAAGTGAAAGCATGGAATGCCTTTTGACAGAACTCATTCTTCTACCAAGTTTATGGGAAATAAAGGAGATAGGTAAGGCTCCTATATGCAAAAGAAAATTAGCCTTATCCACTGATGATCATAGACTTGTGGCAGTCCTCACAGATGAAAAATGAAATAACTAAGTACATGGCTTCATAGCTCCTAGCAAATGTAACCGAGTGACTATAAGTGGGAGATTGATAAAGAGAAAACAAAACAAAAAAAAAACATAGAAAGAGAAACCTATGTCAAATTTGGTGGAAGAAATTATGGTGCTACAATAAACACTGTAAGCATAGGAGAAATGGTGGAAATGGAACTAGAAACAAAAGATCAAGGTACAATATAGTAGAAAAAAGAATAAATCAAATAGTAAGTAGATATTTGGAGATTGAGGATGCTAACGATTTGGAAGTAAATGGCAAAAATATTGTTGAGTAATTATTATAAGAGAGATGTTTGTTAATACAGAAGACAAAAATAGTTAACTTTTTAAAAGTTACATTAAAAATAAATATTTTAGGAATTCACTTGGGTATTCTTCAGGAGATTTCCAAGGTGCCATTTGGTTTCTTCTTGTTCTTCTTGTAAATACACCAACTGAAAAAAGGAATTATTATGACTGAGGTTTAGTGGGTTTGAAAACAAGCCCAAAACTTGTCAAACTGGGATGTGACAGTTGAGAAAAAGCAAATAGAATTAATGAGAGAAAGAAAATGCAAAAGACCTTTGTGCTGAACTTGTGACACACATCTATAATCCCAGTAATCAGGAAGTAAAGATTAAGATAACAGTGAGGCTAATCCAGGAAAAAAAATGATGTCTCCATCTCAAATACAAAGCAAAATTACAAACCTCTGAGCATACCTACTCAGAAGAGAGATGTGGGAATATTGTAGTATGTGGCTGGGCCTATTTAAAACAACAAATTAAAAGCTAAGACTGTAGAGGGATGTGCTTCAATTTGTAGAGAACTGGCCTAGCATGCATGAGGACATGAGTTTAGTCCCAGGCCAGAAAAACAAAACAAAACAACTAAAAGAAGATATATCTCACCAATTTTTGCTAAAATGTCATCAAGTTGAAAAGTTCAGAGAGTACCCAGACAGTTTATTAATGCATATCAAGGGTATGAAATCACAGAATATTCCAAGTGAACCAGAAGGTATTTATGAAGCAGGAAGGAGTATGTCAACCATCTAAGAAAAATCCTAAAGTGGAGAAAATATTTTTTTCAAAAGATGTATCATTATATCTAATTACTTGTATTCCCTTGAAATCCATAAAGGCTCACTAAGTTCTTGAGAAGATGATGTCCACAGCATTACTGTCACCTTGGCTGAAAGGGAGAGAAGGGCAAACAAAATGAAAGGGTATCAGAATCCTAAAATTGTTTTAGCGGTTAAGATCCTGATCAAAACTATTTCAATAGCAAACACACATATCAAATATTGATTTTTGTTTTCTGCAGAAATGACTCACAAGGAACACTAAGCTTCCTAGTTTGAGCTGTTTGGGAACCATAGATTGTTCCTAGAAATAAAGCAAAAGAAAACTACTTTCCTACTGGATTTCAGAACTCTTAAGGTAGAGAGATTAATTATCACTTTCTATTTTCTTTCCTTTGAACACAAGGTTTATAATTCTTACTCTATTTTTAGCCTGCCATTATACATAGAAGCCTTTAGGGGCTTTTAGATATCTCCACAGATAAAAGAGTTCAATTTAACCCAGGGACAAATGATAAGATTTTGGAACATGGGCTGGAATTGTCATTAAATTAAATGCTTAAGAGATTTTTGATCAGAGAGGGAATATATTCTCAAAGTGAGAGAAGAATAAGACACAAAGGTAATAAAACAGACTATGGTAGCCACAATTGGAAAACACCAGTTTCCTTTTTTCTGATGTATTGATCCACATTTCCCTCAAATTTGATTATAAACTATACTTGTCCTATAGGAAAGATATTTTACTTTTGATTTTTGCTAGTCCTGGGCTTGGATTCTGAGTCTGGGGGTTGTCCGTGTTGCTCAAGGTTAGTGCTTACCACTTGAGCTACAGCACCATTTTGGGCTGTTTTCTGAGTTGTGTATTGGAGATAAGAATCTTACAGATGTTCCTGCCTGGGCTGGCTTGGATAGGTGATAATCAGATCTCATACCCTGAGTAGCTAGGATTACAGGCATGAGTCACTGGTAACCAGCTCATATAGTGAATTTTGTTAAGATAAGCATAAGAAAGAATTAACTTGAGCAGGCTATCTGATTTTTTCCTCTGTGTCCAAATCTCTGTATTATGATTGTTCACTTGGTGTGATTCTTTAGCCTTGGATTTTTTTTTTCTGGAACGCTAAAACTAGTTTCTTTGTGAGCACTCACTAAGTCCCCAGATACTTCATTCATATATATATATATATATATATATATATATATAGTGTTTGTATTGGGCAAATGTAAATTTACAAAATTTACAAAACTACATTGAGTTACAGTTTATTTTAGGATGTAAAACCTGAGTGTCTTCACTTTTATTAAATTTGCTGAATAGAAAGGCACCTCAAAGAATATAGTTGAGGAGGGATGGTGTCTATATTTATCTTTCTCTCTAATTATTTCTCAATTTTGTATTGATATAGCTTCTATCTCCTCACATATCAAGTTCTAAGAACAAGATTAGAAAGAATAACTTCTTATTTCAATAAATCTATGACCATTAATTTGGGGTCTCTTTGTATATGGTTCAAAATTGTGTGTTGTTTAATGACATTCCCATTCTTCTGTTTCTCTCCCTCTTCCTCTTTTTGCTCCTCTCCTCCTCTTCTCATTTTTCTTAAAACTTCTCAATCATGAATCTTTAGTAGGTTTCTTAAATTACACATTTTTAATAATAATCATATTTACTCTCTTTAAAATTCACAATTCACTTGTATAATATCGTATAGTAGGTTTCCTCTCTTCTAAACAGAATATATAAGAGCACTTGTCTCTAAGTATTCAGGTGACTATTGAATGAGTAAGTGTGCATAATTTCATAATCTGTACTTGACATCATTTTAGCTTCCTGAATTTACAGATGGTGGTTTTTATAATTTGTGGATTCATGTAGGCTGTGTTTCTCATTGCATTATGGATTTGCATCCATCACATGGTGACATTTTTGACTCACAAAGTGACATAGGAATGTTGTTATCAATCAAAAGATTGCAACAAGGTCAAAATTTTGATCATAAGAATTTAAATATCATAATAAGCTAGCATATTGTTCTTCACATTAACAATTTAAAATATTAATGTAGGGGTATATGTGGTATTCACAATTGACCAATTATTCTTTTTTTAGGGGGGCGGGTCCGGTCGTCGGGCCTGAACTCTGGGCCTGGACGCTGTCCCTCAGCTCTTCAGCTCAAGGCTAGCGCTCTACCACTTGAGCCACAGCACCACTTCCGGCTTTTCTCCTTTTGCTTATGTGGTGCTGAGGAATCGAACCCAGGTCCTCATGCATGCAAGGCAAGCACTCTACCACTGAGCCACCTTCCCAGCCCCTCACAATTATTCTTTATTCATGAATGTATTGATATCCTGGTATCCCTATATCATTCCAAAATGATCTTGTTATCAGTCAAGACATCATGGTCTCTTTGGATAATTTAAAAATACAACATCAAACAAATGACAATTTTGAATAAAGTAGATTGCTATTTAAAATCAAACATTTATAAACCAAAATGAAAACGGAGGAAGAAAAAGGAAAGACAGAAGAAAGAAAAAATCACACTGCATTTAAAGGTTGTCAATTCTCAGAAAAGAAAATGTGAACTTTAAAAGCATGCCTTTCTCTTTGCTATTTGATTTGTATTTGCAACCTGCTGTTTGACCAGCTACGGAGGAAAAAGTGCATGAATGTGTACAGTTTTTGATTGATGTTCATTGCAATAGTAGAACTACAGAGGTCATTGTGAAGTATTGCCCAGCATTTTGGTCTTTAGAAAAAGAAAATATGAATTATTGTAGACTTTCCACTAGCAAAATGCACCAGAGTACAACATAAGTAAAGCAAGGTTCATTGGTTTCCACTCAGCAGGAAGAGATTTAGATCATGATATATATGGAATAAAATGCCTCAGATGGACTCACAGCACAAAGTTACCCATGGGGTGCCATGAGGGGAGGTCAATTGAGGTGTCAGTGGTGATAGGCCATCCAGAAATTGTCTGGTAGTACATTTATGGTTCTGGTGAGAAAGAATCTTTAACACTGTTGTCAGAGTACTCCTAATGTGTTTTCTCAGTGATTTTATTTATGTATGATTGGAATTTTTCTTTCTATTAATTTAGACTCCCTTTTCTAGGAAACTAATTATATAACATACATGTTTTGACTCTAGTCTTCACCAACACATACGTATGAAATTAAATTAACTAAAATTATATACATTTAGTATTCCACAAAGATAGTTTACTTTTCTGTGGTATTAGGGTTTGTGGTCAGATATTTGTGTTTGCTAGAAAGGGAGTTTTACTTTTAGCTGCACAGTGGTTCTTATGGTTTAGTTTTTTTTGTTTTTTGTTTTTTACCTCAGAACTAGAATTAGACCATAATCCTCCTCCTTATAATTCCAATGTAGTAAGGATTAATTTAATTTGTCCATAATCATGTCGATCCTGACAATTCTGTTTTGTTGTTTTTCTTAGCTTACATTTTTTTGTTAGCATGTTAGATACACAGAGATTTATTTGTTAAATTTGAATGCATGTTGAAAATATATTCTAATCTAACACCACTATCTCTCTCCCTGTCCCCTTTAAAGTATTTTTATGATCAAATATTTTATTCCATTCTCTCCTAAATAATAATAGTATTTTTTATTTCTGAACTAATATTTTATAAGGAATTATATATTATGGTACCTACAATCACAAATATGCATTATTATATTAGCAGCATTATATATTAGACAAATATTCATAATTGTATGGTTCACAATATTTTAGCAAAAAATTTCAGAGAAAATATTCAAATTTGGAAAATATTAGCTTAATAGATATTTCATCATACTCAGCTAAAGCTATGTTTAGAACATTTTTTCTTCTCAAATGTAAATTTACTATTTAGAGTTATTCATATGGCATAAATTATAGAAATAATGAATGATGTATTAAACTAACCTTAGATATTTTGAAATGTTCAAAGTCAGAACACTTTAGAATTTCTAATTTAGAAAAAAAATTAAGTTCTCGGCAATTAATGCTAATGTGTATTCTTTCAGCACTCTTGTTTAATTTGAGATTAAATCATCGATAGTGGATCAACATTATGACATAAACATGCTGAGCCTTCTCTTCGAAGGGTTTAAATCCTCCTGCTGGCTTCTCTAAATAACTGCATTACAAATTTGTTAAATAAATATTATTATTTGTATGTATTTATATTATATTTTATTTTAATATTATTATATAATTTATTTAGATTGTGTATTTATTTATATTATTATTTTACTATCATTATTTATGTTATTGTTATTTATATTCATAGTATTATGTGAGGTTTCTATAGATATTTCAAAATCATCTCATATTTAATATGACAGAGTATAATAGAGTATTATTCTCATGTTGTCAATTTAAATTCAACCCAAATGATAAAAACAATTTAAATTTTCCTACCAAAAATAAATCAATAATACAATAGCATTCTTTTTAATTCCTTTATAAAAATATTTGAATATAGTGTTTTTTCTCTGAATATGGTATTTTTCTCATTTATTTTACCTATTGCATGTATATTTTGTTCATACCTTCTCCATAATAGACATTTACTTAGACTTGTCATCTCTTCCCCCCTTCTTTCCTTCCTTCCTTCCATCTTTCCTTCCTTCCTTCCTTCCTCTGACTTGAACTCAGGGCTTGGGTGCAGTCCCTGAGCTTTGCTGAAAGCTAATGCTCTAGCTCTTTGAGCCACAGAACCACTTCCAGTTTTCTGGGGTTAATTGGAGGCAAGACTCTTGTGAGCTTTCTTGCCTAGGCCTGCTCTGAACATGATCCTCAGATCTCTGCCTCCAGAGTAACTAGGATTACAGGAGTGAACCATCAATACCTTAATGTCTTTTACATTCATTAGTAATTTGTTGTTGTTTTTCATTTTTGAATTTTATGTCATTGCTTCCCACAAATGCCTTCTCAAAATAGCTTTTATAAAATTATCTTTCAGAATACAAACCTAATCTTGGTTGTCATCATTTCCCAATACTTTAAAACAGTGAAATGTTCAAGATTTTTACATATTTTTTGTCTTCCCCGCTTCTCATATCATCTGTGAAGGTATCTCCTATGGAAGCTCTAATGGAGAAATGGAACTATCATGAATGCATGTAATTCATGAGCAGTTTAACAAACTTCTGTTTGTTGGAGCCTCTTCCCATTCTATATTTATATTGCTACCAAAATTCAGCAAAGTTAAGCAAATGCTAATTTATTATTTAACAAACTTCTGTTTATTAAAATGATTTCAGTATTGAAGGGTCTATACTAACACCATCTATCATTCAATTTTCTTGTTGATTTTCCATTTCTCGACTCTTTTATTTTTCACCATGATTTCATGGTTTTAAATAAATGTTCTATGATGTATTTGTAGCTAAAGATCTAATTCAAAACTTCAACTGTATTGCTTTATGGAAAGTGATAATTTATGAGTCTTACAGTTCAAGTAACATCTGTCATCTGTCATCATTATTTCTCAGTTTTAGACATTTTAAGGTTTCATATGTTAATATTAGTGAATTATGAGTTAAATCCAGTTTATTCTATGAGGCTACAGTTAAAAGCATTTCAAAAAAAGTGCTTAGCTGAAAAGTAATTAAGAGAATCACTAACAACAGCACAATTTTCAAGACTGAGAAGATTCCCAATTTTTAATGATATAATTTCTCATTTTCTTTATAAAACTATTTTCTTTCCATAAATGGACTAAGTTCAAGGAAGATCCAGACATCCTAGTTTCCTCTAAAGTGACATTTGTATAAATTTTGATTTATTTGAAAGAGCAATGAACAATTAGGAAGACATAGTTGCTATTGCTACAAATTAATATTATCATAATAGATTGACAATTAATTATGCTATATTTTAAACTATTATTCCTGATTTGATACTTCTTTCTGTGGTAAAAATGTGGATTTACCTTTATTTTTTAGTTTCCATTACCACCTCCTTCTTTATTTTAACAATACCTTGTACAAAGTCTGTCTACTCTGTGATCCTAACTGACTTGTTTTCAGGGCACTTAAAATTATCTGATTTATTTGAACATTCTTTTGACCTTTCAGGTTGTCCCAATGGAAGATTTACTTACTTTATTTTTCACTGAATCTCTACTTTCTATATTGCATTTTAACACTCAAATTGATTGAATTTTAAGTATAACTTTACATGATCAACCATTTGCATGAAAGAATAAATTAGCAATTTTGATGTAACATTTTACTACTTCCTTTGGAGGACATCTTTTTTTTTAAATTTTATTTTATTTTATTTGTGAACAAACTGTACAGAGGGGTTACAATTGCATGGGCAGGATAATGCGTACATTTCTTACCAAGCATTGCAGCCTCCTCCTTTGTTTACCCTTCCCATGGAGGACATCTTTTTATATATGGAGATTAAAATTTAGTAAGAACTTAGGTTCTTAGTAGCACCCTCTTTTTGTTTTCTTATGTCAACATAAATTACATGAGAAAACTTTAAACCCATTAGTTCTGAGCCTTGTGTGTGAATTCATCCAGCCATTTTGTACACCCTGGTACTACTTTACCTCCATGTACTTGGACTTGGGGATTTTATAAAATTTTCAATTTTTTAAATTTTGTATACAAAATGAAGTAATAAATTCCTCATATTTATGTTAAATCCTGTGTGAAAGTCCTAAGATATTTTTGGATATATGTTAAATCAATAATTTATTAGAATTCTAACCACCTTGAGATAATTAAATCTATGTACTTTTACTAAAGTACTAATATTCAAACATTTAATAACCTTTAGTCTATTTATGAAACATAAATAAGATATGAATTCAAGAGTGAAATTAAAGATGAACTCGAAATATTGAGGAATGATGAGTTGTTTTTTTTTTTTTTTTTTTTGTCGTGGGACTTGAACTCTCAGCCTGAACACTGTCCTTCAGCAGTTTAGATCAAGGCTAGTGCTCTACTAGTTGAGCTACAGTGCCATTTCCAGTTTTCTGGTGTTTTATTGGAAATAAGAGTTTCACGGACTTTCCTGCCTTGGCTGGCTTTGAATTATGATCCTCAGATCTCAACCTCCTGACTAGTTAGGATTACAGGTGTGAGCCAACGGTGTCTGGCTGAGATTTTGTATTTTTTATGATAATGTTTGTTAGTTAAATATAATGTGATTGGTTAAGAAAAAGTAATCAAAAAGTACTCATTATAGTGTCAGATAAAATTTTGAGAGGAGTTAAAATTTAAAATATGAAAACCTAAATTAAGTCAGAATTAGAGTGCAAAAAAAAAACATTGAAAGAATCAACAAAACAAAGAGTTGGTTCTTTGAAAAAACTAACAAAATTGACAGACCCTTGGTAAATCTTACCAGAAAAAGAAGAAAACACACCCAAATAAACTCAGAGATAAGAATGGAAACAGAAACAATCATGATACAGACCATTATGAGGAAATATGTCTCAAACTTTAAGCTAATAAATTTGAGAATCTGGATGAAATGGAAGAATTTCTAGCAAATACTGATATGCCCAAACTAAACCAAGATGAGTTAAACCAACCTAACAAACCCAAACATTGAAATAGAAGCAACAATAAGAGACCTCCCATCCAAGAAAAGCCCAGGACCAGATTCATAACTGAAGTCTACAAGGCCTTCAAAGCAGAACTCACACCAATACTCCTCCAACTGTTCAATGAAATTGAAAGTGAAAGTTGACTACCAAACTTCTTTGAAGCCATCATAACCCTCATCCCCAAACCAGGAAGGGACTCATCAAAGAAAGATAACTTATAGAATCATTTATTTGATGAACATTCATGCAGAACTTCTCAACAAAATTTTGGCCAATCAACTTCAACAAGACATCAAAAAAAAATACACCATGATAAAACAGGATTCATTTCAGGGATGCAAAGCTGTTTCAATATACACAAATCCAATAATATTAGTCATCACATCAACAAGAGCAAAGATGAGAACCACTTGATAATCTCAATAGACAAAGAAAAAGCATTTGACAAGATCTAACACCCCTTTATGAAACCTCTGGAGAAACTAGAATCCAGAAAACATTTCATAATATAATAAAGGCTGTGTATGACAAACTTACAGCCAACATTATATTTAATGGTGAAAACTAAAGCTGTTTCCTCTAAACTCATTAACAAGATAAGGATGTCTACCCTCTCCATTCCTCTTAAATTTAATATTAGGATGCCTAGCTAGAGCAATAAGACAGATAGAAATATAAAGGGGATCTAAATAGGGAAAAAGGAAATAAAATTCCCCCTGTTGGCAGATGACATGATCTTGTATTTAAAGCACCCCATGGGCCAGGTGCTGGTGGCTCACCCCTGTAATCCTAGCTACTCAGGAGGCTGAAATCTGAGGATCTTGGTTCGAAGCCAGCCCTGGGAGGAAACTCTGTGAGACTCTTATCTCCAATAAACCACCAAAAACCAGAAGTGGTGTTTTGGCTCAAGTGGTAGAGGGCTGCCTTGAGCTGAAGACCTCAGAGATAGTGCCCAAGCCCAGAGTTCAAGCCCCACAACTGACCAAAAAAAAAAAAAAAAGCATCCCATGGACTCCACTCCCACCCAACTTTGGCTATTCTGTATGCCAATAATGAGAAGAATGTGTCTGAAATCAGGAAAGCAACTCCCTATGTAATAGCCCCATCTTCTCCCCAAAAAATCTAGGAATTAACTAAAGAAGTGAAGGACCTCTAAGATGAACACTTTAAAAACCTGAAAAAGGAAATTAAAAAAGAACAAAGGAAGTACAAAAATCTCCCATGCTCCTGGATAGGGAGGATTATCATCCTGAAAATGGCAATACTGCCAAAGGCTATCTACAAATTCAAGCAATACCTATCAAAAGCCCAATCTCATTCTTCAACGAAATAGAAGAAGCAATCCAAAAATGAATATAGAAAATAAAAGACCCCAAATAGCAAAAATAATTCTTAACAGAAAGAACAGTGTCAGCGGAATAACAATACCTGACTTCAAACTCCATAGTAATCAAAACAGCTGAAAAACCTGAAAAACAATAGAGTAGAACTAAAGACCCAGAAATGAACCTGCAGACCTATAGCCACCTAATTTTTGATAAGGGAGACAAAAAATTAAAATAGAAGAAAGAAAGCCTCTTCAGTAAATGGTGCTTGCAACATTGGCTAATCACCTGAAGAAAACTAAAATTAGAACCTCATATATCAACCAGAACCAGAATCAACTCCAAATGGATCAAAGATCGTAAAGTAAGAGCAGACACCCGGAGAACATTACAGGAAGGAATAGGAGAAACTCGAGTGCTCCTTGGCACAGGCTGAAATTTTCTTAATAAAGATGTAGAAGCACAGCAAATCAAACAAAAGTTGGAAAAATGGATTTGCATGAAACTTCAGAGCTTTTGCATGGCCAAAGACATAGTTAGTAAGATCAATAGAAAACCAAGGACTGGGAGAAGAGCTTCACTAGCTACACAAAAGACAAGGGCCTCATAGCTAAAATATACTTAGAACTCAAAATATTAAATCCTCCAAAAACAAATCCTCAAAGAAATAACAGTCCTATTAACAAGTGGGCTAAAAACTTAAAGAGAGACTTCTCTGAAGAAGAAATATGAATGGCCAATAGACACATGAAGGAATGCTCAACTTCCCTGGCTTAAATGAAATGCAAATCTAAACAACATTGAGATCCACCTCATCCCAGTTAGAATGGCTATAATCAAGAACTCTAATAACAATAGATACTATCAGATGTAGCCAAAAGGGAATGCTACTGTTTTGTTAGTGGGTGTGAAAACCTGTTTAACCAGTTTGGAAAGCCTTATGAAGGTTCCTCAAAATCTACACATAGAGCTCCCCTATGATCCAACAATCCCATTTCTGGGCATTTACCCAAATGTAAACAAAAAAGGCCATACTAAATTTACCAGCACAACTATGTTTATTGTATCCTTATCCATCATACTTAAGATATGGAACCAACCAAGATCTTCCTCAGTAAATAAATAAGGATACAGGTGGACCCGTTGCAACAATGAGAAGTACAAGTTGTTATGTCGAAAACGAATTTACAACTTTGGTAGGGGAGGATGGGGAGGGTTGGGGAGGCAGGGGGAGGATGGGAAGGGGAAACAAAGGGGGAGGCTACAATGCTTGATAAGTAATGTACTGACCTTGCCCATGTGATTGTATCCCCTCTGTACAGTATTTTCACAATAAAAAATAAATAAAAATAAAAAAAGAAATTGTGATATATATATATTCACAAATATATATGAATTCTATGCTTCCTTCAGAAAAAATGTCACCACCCCATTTGTTAGGAAATGGAAAGACTTGGAAAAAAATAATAATAAGTGAAGTAAGCTAGATTCAAAAGTTTAGGTCCCATGTTTTCCCTAATTTGCAATAATTAGTATATGTATAGGATAATTTTAGCAGATGAGCAGAAAAAGCTCAAAAGCTATGTTCATATGACCGTATAAGATGACGCTAAATGAAATGAACCCATGATATGGAAACAGAGTTCTTTCCTAGTTCTTTCCTAGGAGATCTTTTTGTTTCTTTTCTATGTTCTTCCCCCTATGGCATATCCCCTGTTGTCACTGTACTTGATTTTGGTTCCCTGAATCTTGTTTATACATTTGTCTAATCTGGGGAGGGGAAGAGGAATAACAAAATATTGAAACAGGGACACAGGATGACCCACTGCAACAAGGATATCCACAGATGGTTTTTTGGAAATGAACTTTACAACTTTGGGCGGGGTGGGGGAGTGGTGAGGGAGGTGAGGGCTGGAAAGGACAGTGGGAGAAGAGCACTAGGGGAAGGGGTAATAATGCTGGACAAGTAATGTACTCATTGCCTTACTCATGTAACTCTAGCACCTCTGTACAGCATCTTTACAATAAAACAAAACAAAAACTATAAATAAATAAAATAAAATATGAGAACCTACCCTGGGTAGTATATATACATTTATCTGGATTAGGAAAGGGAAGGGAAACAACACAATGGTGAGCAGAAGATAAAGGGGGAACCATTGAGACAGAGATATACACAAGACCATATGTTGTAAATGAACTATACAACTTTCGGGGGGTTGCAGGTGGGTATGTGGGAAAAGAATGAGGGACTGTGTAAGAAGTTCGATGAGAAATGTACTCACTACTTATGTAACTGTAATATCTCTGTACATCACTTTGACCAAAAAATTAAAATTTAAAATATAAGAAAAACAGATCTGACACTATATAATCTATCTAGCAACATTAAAAGTCCAAGTCATGACAAAAAAATAAAATATGAGAGCTTGAGTGATAAAGAAACTGTGGATGGATTTTGCTTTTTTCAAGTGAATTATTCTTTTTATTGAACTACATATAACTATAGCAAATATACTCACCTCATATATTAAATAAACACATAATATCTAATGTAGCAGTTACTATTTGAACCAGTGTATGTAGCATTACCCAATGAAATGCACTTTGCAATATGCAGTTAGTTAATTAGTGACATAACTAGCAGGCCTTATCATCTGTATGGAGGAGAAAACATCGAAACATGGGTTAAAATGGTTGTGTCAGATGCCCATGCTTTGATGATCTTTGTCTTCATATATATTCCATCATTATGACTAAAATATCTTTATCTTCTATTCTAGGAAATTAATTTATTATAGTTTGAAGGTTTTAATTTTAACATTTATCTATGATAGGAAAAACTGTATTGATAACTGGTAAGACACTAAAGAGATTTTATAAATAACATTTTAAAATTTATTTATTTATTTTTTTGCATCTGGAATGGTTTGCAAAACTTAATTACTGACATCATTCAGTACCATGAGATATGTATGTACAATGTATGCAACTCCAACTTTCCTGCTTCAAGAAATATGTTACATGTAAATATTTGTAATAAACATTTCATAGACCAGTATTATTATAATTGTAATAAATTTGTGTTTCTTGAAATTTCTGTCTGTAATAAATAGGTAGGAAAAATTTCTGCCCGAGCTATGTTTATATTGCTACCAAAATTTTTCAAATTAAGCAAATACTAATTTATTATCCAAGATATTAATATAGATTTTAAAAGAAAAATGGAAACTTTTTTCTAAAGTTTATCTTAATCAGAAAAGGAGAAATAGAAAGCAGAAATAGAGTCTAAAAAATGTGCTTTTATCCCCAAACTACACAGTTACAATGATTAACATCCATTTTTATTCAGGTGGAAGATGCTGTTAGAAATTATGATTTATAATTCATCTTCTTCCTTTTTATTCCCCATTTGGCCTGTAATTATATTATGCATGTTATCAGTAAAATACTTCCCACTGTGTATCCTTATGAAATAATATGCCACATGGCATAGAAAAGGTTCATATTCAAACTGTTATTTTGGTTTCTTTGGCAGTACAAATGCACCTGTTCACAACACAATTAGGATGAGCCATATTGGAGATAATCAAAACAAATAATGAAAAATTATTTTGCTTGATTTAGAAAATAAGCCATAATGTCTACTGAGGCATTGGCAAAGCTTTGATAGCAGTACTGTGTGGAATTAACATCTTTAATGAAAATTGATTCTGTTTATGTTCAGAGGTAATGGATATGCCTGCATAATTTCTGGGCACTGACTCTGAGATATTAATTATTATTTTATAATTTGCACAAGACTGTTCAAGCCAAAGGTAGCATCTGTTTGGCACCAAGATTCTACTTAGATTTAATTTTCCAGATCAAGAGAAATAACTACAGAGAGTCAAATAAAATAGTCAAGGTCACGGAAGAATATTCTGCTTTGATTAGAGATAATCTATTGTATTTCAGATACTCAATTAAAGAAGGTCAACCAACAAAATAAATTCCAGTCCACATGAAATTAAGAGAAAAAAATAGGAGGAAAGATAAAATAAAATGAGCTACAGATCTAGTTTACATTTTCATATTTTCTGTTCATTAATAAATTTTTACATTATATTATTTGCCTTATTTTCTTTCTCACTCAGAATATAATATTAATAGTATTAATAATAATAACAATTAACTTCAAAATGTGTGTCCTGTTGTTTTTTGGAAATAAACCATATTTACATATATGGCTAACATTGAACATATGACTCATATTTAAGCTGCATTTTCAAAATGTACCCTAAAAAATCCATCCACTAAGCAAAAACCCAAAGAAAGTGCACATGATATATGTAAACTTGATAAATGTGTAGGTTTTGTTTTAGATTTAAAATTCACTTTATGGCATAATTAAATTCTGATGGACAGTCACAAAAGAATTCACAAGCACATTATCATTAGATTTTTGTTAATGTTATGACTTCACAGTAGAATTGACATTAAAAGGATATGATTGTAAGAAGAGTGTATTTAATAAGTAGCCAGAAATCAGTTACGTCATTTCCACTCCAGGACATGTATCTTATTGACTGCCATATCTTTAGTATTAAAGACTACTACAAAGCCCAGAATGGGGTCTAAATGATGTTGGGGAAATAAATTACGTTGAAATTATCTCTTTTACCATTATGTATTACTCAGGGACAGAAATGGCCCCATATATAGTGCAACAATTTCAAGCATATTCTTGTATAAAATTTTGAAATTTTATAGCAGACACGGGTAGTAAAGTCTGTGTGACTCATATCCAATTTACCAGCAAAAAGTCCAAAATGGATGTGTAACCTAAATGGTAGAGCAACATCTTTGTGCAAAAACACTAAGAGAGATTACCCAGTTTAAGCCCCAATACTGGTACCAATAAAGCAATAACAAAAAAAATTTAATGTACATTTTCACGTGAAGCTTCTAAATCTTTTCATTGGTTATCTTTCACTTTTGGTAGTATTTAAAATATTTTAAGGATACATTTTCAGATGATTGTCTTTACATATTTCAGACAAATTTCTCTGAAAGCTAATACACAGTATTCTAAGTGATAGTAAATACGAATGTATACATACCAGCAAAAGAGAAGACAATGTATTACTAAAATATTTTAGAATAATTGAGACAGGATTCTTGATTTTTTTGTGTGTGAAGAACTTCATATGGTAGATTTTATCATCTGAATGCAATAAATGTATATACTTGCTGTTTCTCTTTCTTTGGAAATCATGTCTCTTCCTTCTCTCTGTTTCTCTTCTACATGCTCACAATTGTATTCACACACGTGCATGCACATGTGCACCCATACACCTGCTTTTTAAATTTTTTGAAGATACTAAGTTTTAATGATAGAATCATTTTTTCATAATCTCTAAAATGGTAGGATTTATGTATATTCACTTTTCTTTCAGTACTTCCGTATTATCTGATTCTGTCATGAATCCTCATATCATCTTTTCTTTCCTCCTTTTTTTCTTCCTTTTTCCTTCTTTTTTCCTTCCTTCTTTCCTTCATTCCTTCCTTCCTTCCTTCCTTTTTTCTTTCTTTCCTTATTTCCTTCTTCCTGCTTTTCTTTTCTTTTGCCTCTTAACAAGTTCCATGAAAGACTTGATAAAATAATTCTTCATAAAACACTAGTAAGAATCACACTGGGCTGAAACCATAAGTGCAGACAGCAAGCAAGTCTTGTATGTCCAAAGCCTGAGAGAAGAGTCATCATTTTTTCCCAGTGTTTAGTTACTGTATAGAAATAACCCAAATGTTGTTTTCAGGAAATTCTGGCAGGGGGAAAATATGAAGAACTAATAACAAAGTTGTCACATAATGATTAAATGCTGTATTGATTTACTGGCTCTAATTTAATATAATACAATACAATGAGATCCTAGAAAACAGAAGTCCACTATGCAATCATTAGCAGAATAAAAACAAATCCCTGAGATCTCTTTGCTTTTTATAAGAACTCATCTTCTCTTTGTGAATTCGTGTTATTCTTCCTCGATGACTCTATCATATCATAATATCCTTCTCTTTTTTTCAGCTTGGTATAAGACCTACCTTATGACTTTATTTTATCTTAGTTATACAGACACACAAAACAAATACAAAGTATGGGATTAGGAGTCAAACATCTAACCATGAAGACAAATCCAGACAGAGACTTCGTTTCAAACATGAATAAATGAATAAGTGAAATCTCACCTACATATTATAAAAATTTACTTCTTGAAACTCAGTAGTGATAGAGCACTTTCTTCTCTTCTTTTTTGAGGACATTAGACTGGAATTCAGTCTATGCTAGTTTCTTTGCTTTGGGTTTTTCGGTGTCTTGTTTCCAATGAAGTCATATTCTGAGTAAAGACGGTGATCCTTGAATTTTTGAGGATCACCATCTTTTAGCTCATATATGCTCTAATGAAAGCAGATTAGAAAAAAAAAGCACACACACATGCATACAAGCTAGCGAATAGAGACTCTTTTCAACTATAAGAGGATAAGTCTTTTTCCATTTTTGTACCAAATTTAGGCTCTAAATTTAGAGTTTTGAGGTGTAGCAAATCATAAATGCTAGGGTGGCAACAGCCTGTTGGGCAAAGGTTTGAGAAAAATAGAATGAGGCTGACAGGAAGGCAAAAACTTACATTATGTAGACAAGTGAGGGTCATGATAACAGCTTTTATTTATTTACTTTTTGATGGAAAGTGTTTTAAGAGTTATGTAAGACATAAGGTGCATAACATGATATATTCTTACAGCAATGATAAAAGTTAAAGATCAAATAAATAATATCAGCCAAATAAGATTTATTGGAACCTGTGTGTTTTGTAGATAAGATGTAACAATAATCTTCTCTTTCCAATTAAAATCCCTTATACAAATATGCCAGAAATATGAACAAACCAGGGCTGCAATATACATCACTGTAAGACTGTACTTCCCTTTCATTAAGAATCTAATTGGAAGCACACTGTGCAGCTACAAAACTCTTCAGAATTGCATGCTTATTTTTGAAAAAAAAAAGATAGCCAAAGAGAAATTATTGAAAAATGAAAAAAGGCATCTTCTTCCCTGATCTTTTATTATCGGGAATGATTATTTGACAAACAAAGAGCAGTGCCTGCGGAAAAGTGCCAGGATTTATACGCAGATGCAGAATAACCTGATTGTGCTCTCCTTCACTGGAAGTCCAAAGACCGCTGAGGCAGTGGGTGCTCATTAAGCCAGCATCTGAAAAGAGCTGCCAGTGATCCAATTTCCAGGGAAAGAAAGTGTTGAAAGAATTAAAAGAGGCCTAACATTGTCATCTTTATGACCCAAATATCCTAAAGACTAATGACTCACTCTGGACAACATATAAGCAAATATTATCCTTTCCAATTTAACACATTACAAACACTAGCTTGAGGGTAATGTATAAACTGGCATTTGTTTTTTTTAAATTGCTTTTTGTAAATTTTATCAAGGCTGAAGTCTAAAAAAGGCACTAGATCTACCTAAGTCTCCTTTGGTAGAAGCCACAGGTTTCTTCTCCCCAAATTACAAACGAAAAACAAACGCCACCACCACCAACAACAAAAACCCTCCATGTACCGTTTGAAAAATTTATTACATGAGTCTTAATATACTTAGACATTGTTAGCATAATTTAAATAATCTCAAATTCAGTGTTTCATTTTAGTTTATTTTTGTCACAATAATGACAAGACTAAAGTAGAAGTCATAGTTGTAGCAAATTGTACAATAAAGCACAGACCTGGGGAGAAATAATGCTGTAAAACACAGTTCAAAGGCTCACTGCAGAAAAATGGAATTTTGAAAAAAAGTTACAAAATAAGTTCACTATTTACTATGATCTCTGTAAGGTAAAACTACTTAGAACTGCTAGGTGTTTCAGTCCAAACTCCATCTTTTCACTGGGAACCTGTGGTCATGATTATAATCCTAGTTAATCTAATGATAGCATTTCAAAGGCAGACAGGACAGGAAAGTTAGTGAGACTCTCCTATCCAGAACTGTGGTTCAAGTAGCAGAGTGCTAGTCTTGAGCACAAAAGCTCAGGAACAGCATGGAGCTCCTGAGTTCAAAACCCAGGATCAGCACAAAGGAAAAAAAAACAAACTACAAAAACAAGTAAAATATAATTCCCTACTTACATATTTGTGTTTTTGTATGTATACAGACAAGAATAGAGAGATGGATATTGTAGATCAATTCATGATCTTATTGAAAATAAGAGATGTGTACATGAGAATTACAGATCCAAACTTCAGGGGAATAAAAGGGCATGGTAATTTTGTGGTCACATTTTATCAACAAGTCACAAACAATATTTAAGATTATATTTGAGCAAATAATTCAAAGAAGAAAAATATCTTTCTGCACAGGTAATTTCTCCTGGGTGAGGATTGTGAGACATGCAGATGAAATTATTACGCTTAGTGGCCAGGATGATGGGGTTGGTGATATAAGAAACTCTCCATGCTATCTTATTTCCATTACAATAGACTGTATACTGAGTTTGGTTGAAAATCATGTAGTGATGAGTAGAAGTTGCTCTAACATGACTATTCCATCCGAAGGGATGTACTCATATAGAAATGCATTTTTACAGTAAAATCAGTGTTTACAAGGTTTTACATACACATATTTTATAATAAACATTTCCCCCTTCCTTTGGAAAAATTTCTGTTGAATTTATAAATGGTATCACTGATTTAAAAATATCCAGATAAAGTCAATTTATGGTGATATTGTAATTGTGTCTGATTATGAATTTAGAGCAGTGGTGAAAATATATGCTTGAGACCTTCAGTTCTTTAATTTAAATTATTATTTTTGGGAAAAGGTTACTTGGTTTAGACTCAAGGCCTCACCAATGATCCACTCCCCAAGTCCTTTGGCTGTAGGGTATTTTTAGGTAGCGCCTCTTCCTTTTACCCAGGATAGGTTTGGTTCACAATTCTTACACTTCAGGCTCTTAAGTAGATGTGATTAAAGTTAACTACTACTATGATTGAATTGTTTGTTAAAACTTGTTATTACTAAATCTTTTGCCTTTTCTGGCTTCAAACAAGATCCTAATACTAATACATCATGATTAGCTAATTTAATTGATTTGTGTTACTTCACTTGGCCACACTTTGTCTGCATATTCTTAGTCACATTAACAAAATATTCTATAATAACAAATAATGACTCTGGGACATAGAACTGTCATATAGTAAATTGGAGGCTGGATTATTCCATAGGTAAAATATCCCCAAATTCTGATGGTTGAACAGATTTTAAGTACACATCTATTTTCTTCATGGAAGATATTAATGCTTTGTGTTGAGTGGTGCATCTACCCATCTCATGCTTATCAATCATGTGCATAATCACTGCTAATGTGTGTCTGGAACTTTACAAGTCAGCCAGTAGTCATAAAACTCCAGATATTAACACAAGTCCATTCTTCTAATATTTTGGTTATCTGTGCCCTTTCTTCATTCTTATGCTAATTCCTTATTTCTATGGAGATGATATTGTGCCTTGAGGCGCTATAGAGGTACCTAGAACACCAGGACAGATCCATGTTAGTATGACTAGTATTCTTTTTCCAGTGTTGGGGCTTGAACTTGGCCTGGGCTCTTCAGCTCAAGGCTGGCACTCTGCCACTTCAGCCACAGTGCCACTTCCAGCTTTGTTATGGTTTATTGGAGATAAGAATCTCACAGTTTCCTGACCCTGCTGGCTTGGATAGGTTATCCTCAGATCTCAACTTCCTGAGTAGCTAGATTACAGGTGTGAGTCACCAATGCCTGGCATATGACTAGTTTTTTTTTTTTTATTGTAAAGATACTATACAGAGGGTTACAGTTCCATGAGTAAGGTAATGAGTACACTTCCTATTGAGCATTGTTACCCCCTCCATTGTTTCCCCCCTACCATCCCTTCCCTCCCGACTTTCCCGGAGGTTCTTTTTTTTTTTTTTTGACTGTGATTAAGTGATTACATAATTTCCCGAATTTCACAGTATTGTGGAATAATGATGCTCATTTAAAGTCACAAGTTCATTCTAACTTTCCTGGAGCAAATTGTCTATCACAGTCTATAACATATAACGGTATACACATGTTATACACCATACATGTGATCAGCAGCATGGGGATATTTAGTAGTGGTTCAACCAGATGAGTGGGAGTTCTTTGTTTCTTATGTCCTGTTAGTTTTGTCATATCACCTAACATTTTGGATTTAGCATCCACTTATCAGGGAGACCATGTACTGTTTGTCTCTTTGCTCTTGGCTTACCTCCCTCAACATGATTCCTTCTAGCTCCATCCATTTCCCTGCAAATGCCATTATTTTGTCATTTCTAATGGCTACATAACATTCCATTGTGTATAGATACCACAATTTTTGAATCCATTCATCGGTGGTGGGGCATCTGGGCTGTTTCCATATCCTAGCTATTGTGAACAGTGCTGCAATAAACATGAAGGTGCATGTGTCCTTGTATATTGGTTCCTGTTGTTCAGGGTAGATGCCTAGAAGTGGTATGACTGGGTCATAAGGGAGGTCAATCTTTAGCTTTCTAAGAACCTTCCAGACTGCTTTCCAAAGTGGTTGTATAAGTGTACATTCCTACCAGCAGTGTAATAGGGTTCCTCTTTCTCCACAACCCCTCCAGCATTTGTCATTGGCTGATTTGTGGATGTGGGACATTCTGACTGGGGTAAGGTGGTATCTCAGGGTTGTATGACTAGTATTTTGTGGCACAGGTTCAAGGGAGTTTGTTCTCCTTCCTCTATATAAGTGTGCAGAAGCAGTGCTTCTATGAGCCTGCCTTAGCTTCCTTTGATCTTGCATCTAAGTCTCCAATATTCTGAGCAATATGTTGTTCATTTTATTCCCTCTATACAATGATTTTTACTATTAGACTATATTTGCTTTCTATCCATATTAACTGCATCTGCCCCTGACAGTGGAAAAAAGACTGTTTACTGAATAATGCCTCAAGTTCACTTTTAGCTTTTAAGTCCACATAGTTGTGGGATTCTCCTAAGACTTCTATATTCACATATGCTTTTGTGTTGTTTGAATATTTATATTTAGTTATTTTTATGCTTTTTATCTATCCTAAGTAACTGTGAATTTGTTATTAATTTTATTATAATTTCATTTAACTACAATTTTTCTTTACAGACAAAATCATCACCCATTTGAATGCAAACAAAACAACCAAGTAAGACTTGTATATGTGTTCCTTATTGCACTGAATCTTCATATATTTTGGCTTAGTGTGGATTCCTTGGAACTAGCAACACTGTAGTCACTCATCTGTGTCCCATTACACAGTTGTTTTTATAATGAGCACCAAGGCCTTACCGTGGATATTGTTCTAGCTTTATCATGAATTCCTTTCAAAATATGCAAGGACATACTTTTCAGCTATCATAAATGAGCTCTTATCTTTTATAATCACATCTGAAACGTGTATAGGGTCTCTAGTTATTTCTAGTTATTTACAATGTATGAACAGTATCAATTATTTTAATCATTTATTTCTATAAAAACTTACTAGGCACAGCAACAAATTCACACTGATAAATTTCCACCTTCTCACCTTAGTGAATCTATTAAATGCATTTAAGTTTTCCTAGCCATTATCATAAAAAATACCCAATACACAGTCCCGGAATTATGTATTCTATAAGAAATTACTCAAGGATTTATTAAAAATTTGTTAGCCAAACACACACATATTGCTGTTGTTGGGCTGTCATATTTTATCTGACTCCTAGGTCCCAGTTTACACTTTTATCACACTGCTGTGTGTTCTTAAATTCTGTGGTTACAAATCAGTCCAAAATCACAGGAAGTTAACTGGGAAATTTATTTTCCAGCAATTAAACATACCATTAAGCCTGAGGGAGAGAATTATCTTTGATGACCACTGCCCCTCAGAGAAGCGGTGCATCCTTGAGCTGGAACAGGACAAGGAAACACACACTATTAAAGTTGAAAGAACAGAAAACATGTATCAGTTATATTCATAATCAAGTTCAATAAACCAGGAGTCATTTCACATAAAAATGCCAAAGGGAAATAAGCAGAAAACACAGACTCTACAACTATACATGATGAGTCATTTCTATATGTGTTCCTTCCTCCCATTATATATAAATCTAGTTGTTTATAAAGAGAATATGCAAATTATATAGATTACAACAACTACATGAATAAGGAAATAATGATCTCATCCCCAGAAAAAATACAGAAAATGCAATCTTGTCATTGAAAATACTCCAATAGGTTGGAGTATTTTTTCTTATTAAAGGCAGGGTAAAGGGTAAATGTTGTCCTTAATGTAATAGTACTTCTGGGAATCATGTTATGATTTTATGATTGTTCAGGGTAAGCTATCCTCCTGCATTATTTGTTTACCTCATGAGACCACAAAATTTCTATGAGTAATATATGGTTATCACAACCCAAAAAATGGAGCTATAACTTTTACTTTTATAATTCCTTTGACTCTGCGCATGAAGAATTAGTTCCTAGACTTCAAATGGTATATTTATATCCCAGTTTTAAAGAGAGCTAGGACCCTGTCAGACTCTTGAACTTTAATATCAGGGAGTTCAACAAATTCCTCTGACTTAATCTGTTTCCATGCACTGAAGGTATTTATAGAAGATTATTGAGAGAAGGTTTTTACCTGTCAGTAGACAGAACAGTTGATTTCTCTTTCCATATAAACAACATTTTGCCCAGTTGGAGTGATGCAGTGATGAGAAATATACATTAGAAATGCACTTTCCAGCAATGCATTTCCTTTGCGGGTGACAATCAAACTGGTATGTTAACTTTTCTACATTGGAAGTAATATAGGTTTTTTCCTTAATTTTCTTTCTGTTTAAACCTATGATGAATACCAAGAATTTGCCCTTTACCTCTATGGTAGATCTGAAAAAGAAACATGGCCTTCCCTCTCCCATCAGAATGGAGATGTTTCTCCATTTCTGATACTTAGAGTGAAATTAGAGATTGTGATGATTAAAAGCTTGAAATGTAATTACCCACTAGGACAATCTCTTTCCTTTTATTAGGAAGCCCTGTCATGGATACGGTATGAGGAGTCATCCAATCCTTGTTAAAAAGAAGTGAGACACTGGGGCTGGAAAGGTGGCTCAGTGGTAGAGTGCTTGCCTTGCATGCCTGAGGCCCTGGGTTTGATTGCCCAGCACCACATAGGCAAAAAGAAAAAAGCCGGAAGTGGCGCTGTGGCTCAGGTGGTAGAGCGCTAGCCTTGAGCTGAAGAGCTGAGGGACGGCGCCCAGGCACAGGGTTCAGGCCCCATGACTGGACCCCCCCCCAAAAAAAAAAGAAGCGAGACACATGCAGCCCATTTGTCCTGGTTGTTTCAGTTCATAAACAGCAAAAGACTTACCCAGTCTCATTCTTTCATCTCTGTGAATTCATCCAACTCTGTTTGGGAGGGATGCCCTTTCCTCACTCCCTTCCATCACCCTCCTTTCTTTCCTCCCTTCTTTTCTTCCTTTCCCCTGCTTTTCATTCTGTTGCAACCATACAACTATAAACAAGATCATCCAAATATAGACACTACTTTTGCTAAATGTTCAGGGCAATTTATGTTGTCCTCAATTCTCTGGACATTTGCTCCAATCCATCTCAGTAACAAACTAGTTATTTAAATCCAGATTACCAGTGAAACTGAATCACGTGTTCAGTTAAAAAAAAAGATTTGGGTCAAACATTGCAGTCATTGGCATTTATTTCAAAGAAAGTTATTAACAATAACTAAGCTTTGTTAAAAGTTTTCAACTTCTTTAAAAGTTAAAAAAACATACAATTTAGCAGGGCGCTGGTGTCTCACACCTGTAATCTAGCTACTCAGGAGGCTGAGATCTGAGGATTGTGGTTCAAAGCTAGACTGAGCAGGAAAGTCTGTGATACTCTTATCTCCAATTAAACACAAGAGAACAGGAAGTGGTGCTGTGGCTCAAGAGCTGAAGAGCTGAGGGACCCTGCCCAGGCCCAGAGTTCAAGCCCCACGACCAAAAAAAAAAAA
>NW_012267237.1:15386992-15394768 GCF_000151885.1 Dipodomys ordii | reverse complement strand
CGGTCATGGGGTTTGAACTCTGGGCCTGGGCGCTGTCCCTCAGCTCTTCAGCTCAAGGCGAGCACTCTACCACTTGAGCTACAGCGCCACTTCCAAAAAAGATAAAATTTGTAAATAGAACATAAAATTGAATACTAGAGTTGCATTACATTACCTGGAGAAAATTATGTCTTTTTTTGTTCTGTCATTTTTTTTTACATTGATGAGGTAGGCAAAATAAGTGCAATATACTTGAAGGTCAATTGGAAACAAATACATAGGAGACTTTGTGACTTCTTAAGATTTACTATTATTTATATTTTTCTATCTCTAACTTCAGCTTTTTCGTAGGCTTACAATAGTAATAACAACACCAAATGTGTAAAGCTGTGAAAGTAGTAATCTCATCTATGTATTTTATAGTGTCAGAGTCTTATATTTATGCTTATATATGAGGTTGATATTTAATCTTATAAAAACCACACATGGATAATCTTTGTAAAGTTACCAATATTAAAAATAACTGACTGTGAGGGTGTTCTGATTATGTAATATTGAAGAATTTTCTTCACACAAGTAATTTTTTCATTAATTGTAAATAATTGCCAATACATAGCAAGGGTGATAACATTAAAATATTCTGTGATTGGATCATTTTTCCTCAGAAGTTAGAGTTTCAAAAACAAATTTTAATCAATATTATACACTTTACTTAAATGTAAATTAAAAGAGAAACATTAGTAGCTCACACCTGTTTGTCAGAAACTCGGGATTCTGAAATCAAAATGGACCATGTTTTGAAATCATCATTAGCAGAAAAGTAAGAAAGACTGTATGTTCACCACTAAAGTGCATCATTGGAGAAGTAGCTCGAGTGATAGAACAAAAGCATAGAGAAAATAGGGTGACAGCAAAAGACACTGAGTTCAAGTCCAAATAATGATATAAAAATTAGCTAAATACATAAATATATAAATTAATAAAAATAAACTGTAGATCATTTATCAAATGAACTAAATCACTTTGGTGTATCTTTTTTGATACTACCAATATTGAAATATTCATTCCTTTTGATAATGAAATCCCAAGTAACCAATTAAATATTTGATTTTGTGTTTTTGTATTTTCTAAGTAGATAATTTTAGCATCAGAAATTATGTAATTCTGGTAATCTATATGGCATTCAAATCCTTTATTCTAGAATATGATCTAGACTTAATTCCTCTTGGCTTTATTTATTGAAAGCATGCCTTATCTTCATATAAAATGTGAATATCACTTTATTCCATTATATATGCTGATTTTCTCTAGAGGAAAATGTTTCTACTGGTTTCCCTCAGGCAGTGGAATATGGAGAGGGGACACCACTTGCTATGTAGGATGAATACAATCAATCATACCAAGCTCATATGGCAGGGTCCAGGACAAAGAGACGGGAACATCAAGTAAGAAGAAAAACTTGAATTTGAAATTGTGCTACAGGTGGGGAATCAAGTTGAAGTCTTGTGAGAATCCCCCTAATTGCTTAAATCTGTAACAGAACTACCAGGGATTTTATAAGTACAGTCAGACATAAAAGAGGGACATGAGAGTTTTTCCTGTTTTAGCATGTTGAATATAAAAGGCATTCACTCATTTATTCTTCCAACGACACTGCAATAATGCTGTAGTGATTTACTGAGTTTCTTTTGTATTAAAGAACTATACTAGGTTTTTGAAAATTATAGGATTAAAATAAACTTTCTCCATGCAGAAGGGATTTGAAATTGGTTGCAAATTTAATTTCACCTAAATAATGATCCCTTCAGTACAAAAAGAGATACATAATCTAATGGAGTAAATATAAGGGTGTGTGTAAGAATAAGACAAAAATCTACCTTAATTCATCTTAGTAGAGCAGGGAAAATATGAGAAAGAATGGAGAATGTGGAGTTAACAGAGAAAGCTTCAAGTAGAACTGGCATTTAAACTTCATGCAGTTCTGAGAAATAACAGATTCAGACACAAGGATAGTAAGAGAGGAGTTTCAAGTAGATAAACCAGAGAAGGCTGGTGTGGTCTCTTTATTGTGCAATGTCTTCAGAGCTGGAACTATGGTGGCCAATATTTGAAGCAGTCATATTCCACTTCTAACAGATCTATCATCCACCTTCTAAAGTGGATTGAATTCAATTTATCCACTGCACAACATCATTCTGGCAGCTTTCTGGTCAGCCTTGTAAGTAGATTGGGTTTAAAGAGAAGCCCCTGGCAGGAAGAACCTCTACAGTGAAGAGAAATTGAGATGAAGGAAATCATTGCCAGTGTAGTACTTACATATTGTCTGATAATGAGATATACATTATGGTAGAAATATCCCTGAAGTGTATGAAGCCTTACCTGAATTTGAAGAGCCTGACAACCCTGAGGAAAGGAAATGTAGACATTCATATGTGTTCACTGAAAGCATAAACCACATGAGATTATTATGATCAAAAGTGCCCAAGTAAAGCCGGGCGCTGGTGGCTCACGCCTGTAATCCTAGCTACTCAGGAGGCTGAGATCTAAGGATCGCGGTTCAAAGCCAGCCCAGGGAAGGAAAGTCCACGAGACTCTTATCTCCAATAAACCACCAGAAAACCGGAAGTGGCGATGTAGCTCAAGTGGTAGAGCGCTTGCCTTGAGCTGAAGAGCTGAGGGACAGCGCCCAGGCCCAGAGTCAAGCCCCACGACCGACAAAAAAAAAAAAAAAGGGCTCAAGTAGAGCTGGGAATGTGGAGTGGTAGGGTGCTTGTCTAACATGCATAAAGCCCTCGGTTTGATTCCATAGTATCACATTAAAAGAAAAAACCAGAAGTTATTCTGTGGCTCAAGTGGTAGGGTACTAGCCTTGAGCAAAACAAAAGCAGCTCAGGAACAGTGCTGGGGCCCTGAGCTCAAGCCGCAGGACTGGCAATACAAGGGAAAAAAAGTAATATTTTCATTAGGAATAAATCTCAAAGTCCCAACAATGGTCAGTAATATAGGCTTTCTCTAAAATTACAAACAATACCCACAGTTGTTTAGATTGTATCTCCTCAAATAATCCCAGACTATTGCTCGGTTTTCCTTCCTGTCTTTCAAACAATACTGCCCTCTAATTCCTGAAATTCAATCTCTGACAAGTATTAATAGGTTATTCAGTTTGTATTCTGTAATTACAATATATCTTGAAGGGAAATAGAAGAGTTAACACAAACTTAATAATAAAAAAAATTCCCTTAAAATAAAATATTTTTTCATCTAAAATAAAAAATATTAATTTTATTTACCATGAACATTATGCTAGTCAGATCAAGCAAAGTAAAAATGACTGGATTTTTTTTTAATAGTCATTTTTTTCTCAGAGTTTTGGAACATAGAAGTTCAAGTTCAAGGTGCTGACAGATTCAGGGTCTTCTGAAAAACCATTTCTTTTCTTGAACAGAACATCCTTGCTGTGATTTCAGTGATCTAAGCCTTATCAGTTTCCCAAAGGTCCTGCTTATGTAAAACACATTGAATATTAGGACATTATCAGACAAATTTGGATGACAGAAAGACAAGAAACAGGATCCTAGTAAGTTCACACCCTTAGTATTTTTGAACAGAAGAATATGTAGAGAGATATCAGAAAATTATACAAGCTTAGACATCAATAGATATAGCTCAAAAATTTGCGGTCATTTAGCAAGTCTTGAGCAAATATCAATAAATGATTCATTGGGTAGCATAAAACAAAGTATTCATAATTTCTATCTAGTAAGTGGTATTTACTAATGAAATTCTGTTTCTCATTTATGAAGGAAACATCAAAAATTAAATGTATTATTCTTTAGAATTTGAAACTATAGAAAAATTACAGAAGAATAAGTAACACATGAACTTTAATGAAATAATTATCTAAGATGAAAGTTTAAAAATATGAGTTTGAGAATTACACATAACATATTATAAGATCATTCATAGATAAAGGAAATTGCAAGCAAAAAAAGAACAATTAGGTTTTAAGTTGGCTTTCTCATGTTTTTCACACACACACAAACACACACACACACACACACACACACACATATAATATACTTAGATCTTATTCACTCTCTGTTATCTTCTCTTTACCACTTTCCTCCCTTAGATATTAGGATATAGTTATAATAACCTATTATTATTATTATATTCTTTTAGGTCTAGATAAGTTTTCAATTTTTATTTTATCATTTTAGTTGTGAGTTTTATGAAAAGTTTACTAGATAACTACATAAATATATATGTATTGTAAACTTTTGTATAGAAAACTCCCATTTTTACAACTACATACATGTTTACACTGTATTCCAATATGTGATATGTTGATTTTAAAAGAACAAAAAAGTAAGCAAGTACCTAAATAATTGAGAATATGGTTAAAAATACCTTGCACAAAATTAAAATTAATTTAAAATTTTGATTTACAAAATTAAGACTATTCATCTTAATTTTCTCTGAACCAGCTTTTCATTAGGAAATATAATGAAACATTAAGCCATTTTATTTATACAGAATATCTAAAAATAGAGTTTATTTGGTTGGAGATTCTTCGTAAAATAATTATAAATTCCCAATGATTTATATTGTCTCAATTTATTTGTTTGGAGTTGGTATTCTAAAAACATTTTAGTAATTAAACTGATTTTACAGTCAGACAAGAGTATAAATATAAAATTTGTAGGATCTCAGTACATTTCTTTAAAAACACTAGCAATTATCTTGTAAGCTTTACTAACTTCTTAGCTTAATTATGTTCTCCTCTCTATAGTAAGATGATAGTATTAACCAATCATCTGTAGGGAATATGCTTTGAGCAGTATTCTTGAAGTAATTAGAAAGGTGATTGAATAGCCACTAAATAAAGTTGGGGGTTTGAAAAGACCGCTTAGGAGAATATATGCATTAAACAAGCACAGTCTTTCTATAATCACTATGCTTTAAACCTAATTAAACTTGAGAGTAATTTAATGAAGGAGAAACAATAAGATAATAAAATGATTTGATGATGAGTTTGATACTTTATTCTTTAAGACTAAACCCTATGATTCAAGTTTTAGGAAAGGGTTGGTGCACAAAGTGAATTGTCATATTCTGGATGTCAATTTCTGTAGCGAATTCTACCAGCTGCATGAAATAATGAAAGGCAGGCTTAAAAATAACAGTGGACAGGACTTGAGCTCAGTGGGAGAGTTTGCACTTCACATACCTGAAGCCTCATGTTCATTTCCACAAAAACAACTGTGGCAAGGAAATTTGTTCTTAAATATGAAAACTAGTGCCAACAGATTAAGTACTACAAAATGCTACTCAGAGACTATTTTACATACGTAAATTTTCTATGGACTGCATTACAATACATAATGCAAATTTAATGTTCTTGGCAAATGCATGAATATTTACCATATACACACATTTATATATGTATTTATTTGTCACATGGCATGTATTCATATATATGTGAAGGGAAATAAATAGCTGTTCTAAAATTTAAGCAGAATATAATATGAATATTTAAAAAATGCATGGTGGTATATACCCGTCTTCCAGTATCATCTGAGGTAGAGGCAAGGGAATTCCAACTCTGCAGTACAAAAGTGGACTTTTAGATTAATACTAAAACTTGTACTATTAAAAATACATTGATCATGCAACTTTTTTTAGTTAAAGAGAGATTAAATGTTTGGAATAACAAGAGGTTCTGAGCATGACTGTGTTAATGCATGATGTTCAAATGAGAATAAAATATTCTGAAAACTTCCAAAAAAATATTTTTTTCCTGTTGTCCCATGAGAATTGCTGTCCTAGTACCTTGGTCCTAGGTATGATAATGTGAAATAATGGTAAAACATAAACCTTATTCTGCCAGAGGTGTGGGCACTAGTGGTAGAGGAGAGAGAGAGAGAGAGAGAGAGTGAAAGAGAGAGAGAGAGAGACAGAGAGAGACAGAGAGAGAGAGAGAGACAGAGAGAGAGAGAGAGACAGAGAGAGAGAGACAGAGAGAGACAGAGACAGAGGGCGAGAGAGGTATGAAGAAAGATAAATTTGGTTAAAACACATTGCATATGAAAGTAAATGTTCAGATAAGTTGATGTTAAGTGAACTGAACCCCAAGTTAAGGACTCAAATGTTTTTTTTCTTGCTTGCTATTGTGACTAACATATTTATGAGATATTTCTTTGTTGCTTTGTATGTCTCTCCCCCAGGGTGTAACTCCTATTTTCACTGTATTTGATATTGGTATAATTTGGGGAGGGGAGGGGAAAAAACAAATTGTTTAAATAGGGATACAGGTGGACTCATTGCAACAATGCAATGTACAAGAAGTTATGTGGAAAATGAAGTTTACAACTCTGGCGTAGGGGTGGGAAAGATGGAAAAGGATGGGAAGGGGAAACAAAGAGGAGGCAACAATGCTTGGTAAGAAATGCACTCATTACCTTGCCCATGTAATTGTAACCCTTCTGTATGGTATTTTCACAATAAAAAATAAATAAAAGAAAAAAGAAAAAAAAGAAAAGAATAAAAAAAAGCAAGTTGAACACTGAAGCTTATTAGGATTGGTGTAAGAAAGAGAAGAAGGAGATCAATGAAAGTGATGTACTGGTTGAGTGTGATCAAGATAAATTTTATAAGATATATGGAATTTGCAAAATAAATCTACTTGTACAACTGAACATAGAAAAACGTTAAAAAAATATGATGTGAAGCCAAGCACCAGTGGTTCATGCTTGTAAGCCTTGCTATCCTAGAGGCTGAGATCTGAAGTTTATGGTTAGATGCCAGTCACTGAGATTGTTATCGCTAATTAACCACCCAAAAGCCGGAAGTGAAGTTGTGGCTCAGAGCACTAGTCTTGAGCAAAAAAGTTCAAGGACAGTGCATAGGCCCTGAGTTCAACCTGCTGCAAGAGGGAAGATAGCTCAGTGATAGTGTGCTTGCCTGTGCATGCATGATTCCTAAGCACCACATAAACAGAAAAAAAAAACCCAGAAGTGGTCCTGTGGAGCAAGTGGTTGGTAGAGTGCTCACCTTGAACTGAAGAGCTGAGGGACAGTGCTCAGGCCCAAAGTTCAAGCCCCACGACTGACAAAACCAACCAACCAAACAGAAAATTAACTACAAAATGTAGTACATTTTGAAAGTGGAAATAAGATGAAAGATCACTCCCTGGATGATGATGCATACACACACAGATTTTAAACCATTATTAATGAGCAGATTTGGTATTCTGATAGCAACAAGGTGATGAGTAACCATCATGGCTGTACAAGTTGGATTTCCTGATATAGGTAGTAGCTATCATCATATGCTCTTGAAATAAATAGCCCAGGCCTCCTCCACTTTCTGCTTCTTACTGAGCAAATCACCTAATATCTAATTTATATTTTATCCTAATAGCTGGGCATATTTTATGTTTATTTGATCTCATAGATTATGTATTTTTATTTTTTGACTTTTTAATTTTTTTTTAGTTTAAATTTTATTTTCTTGTAAAGATGCTGTACAGAGAGGTTACAGTTGCATCAGTAAGGTAATAAGTACATTTCTTGTCAGGCATTGTTAACCCCACCTTTGTTTACCTTAATGCTTTATATTATTTTTTTTTTTAATTTTATTTTATTTTATTTGTGAACATACTGTACAGAGGGGTTACAATTGCATGGGCAGGATAATACGTACATTTCTTACCAAGCATTGCAGCCTCCTCCTTTGTTTACCCTTCCCATCCCTTCCCAGCCTCCCCCCTCCCCCCATCCCTATCCTTCTCCTTCC
>NW_012267237.1:15379198-15385212 GCF_000151885.1 Dipodomys ordii | reverse complement strand
ATTCCTAGGTATTTTATTTTTTGTGGGGCTATTACAAATGGAGTTGCTTTCCTAATTTCAGCCACACTTTTCTCATTATTGGCATACAGAAAAGCCGTTGATTTATGGGGGTTAATTTTATACCCTGCTACTTTGCCAAAGTTTTGAATCACTTAATGCTTTATATTAAATACCATCAATATTACACTGTATCTTTTGTCCTTCACTATAAAATACACAAGTTAGATGTTCATGCCTTGTATTTTAGTGAGAATAGAAAGCAATGGCCTCATGCTAGTGAAGTAAAATTTCTCACGGACACAATAATAAAAAAAAGTGCAATATGGAGATAACTGCTGACAAATGTAGCTGTGTGACTCAAGATCTACTGTATCTCCAGTGAGAAGTTATATAGATCCTGAGAGGCCTCTGTCAACTTTTTATGAAAATTAGAATTTTTTAGGTTATTAACTAACATACTAGATAAAAACCTAAAAAAGTAAGGAGCCATTTTGGAAAAATGTCGGCATAAACCTAATAGCAAGTTTTAACTTATTACATGCACGTGTAATTTTGTATGATCATGCTTATTAGTTCCTTAATCTCTCTGTGTAAGGGCAAATTTTAATATTTTATAAATTGAGAGGTATTATACTTAATTTAACATTCATAGTAATTTTATAGACATACACTGATTATTTTTCAACCTTTTTCTATCAGGATAATACATACATAACTATATATAGTATACATTATGAAATATAATCTATAATATATAATGGATTATATGTCATATAATTAAAATAAAAATATAATAAACATTATATATATTGTCTGCTAAACCATTGTGTAGGAAACCTACTCTTAATGGCATGAAACTCACCGTAGTTTTAATTAAAAATAAAACATAACTCTTAAGTACTGAGACCAAATATCCATTGAAAACACATTTTTTTATATTTTCCACAATGTGCATTTGGAGCTCTATACTGTTATATGAACAAAATGAATCAACTAAAAATGTTTAATATAGAAAGGAAAAAGTACTTTATTGATTTTCATTTTAAATGAAGAACTTGAGCCTCAAAGGCATGAGCTGATTCCCTTATTTCATCTGCTCTGGAGTTTTAGATGAAACTTTCAAAAAATTTTGGTCATTTGGGATGGTGAACAAAAAAATGTCATTCATTTTTTTCAGTTTAAATAAGATCTTTTCTGTTGGTTGCTAATTTGTGCAAACAACAACATCAGAGTACCTTTAATTTCTCATATAGCTCTAATTAAATTCGACTAGTTGTACTTTGTGGTCCTATATTACATGCATTTTATTCATTTATATAAGATTTCTGTGACCTTCAATATAAAGCCAATGCTTTGTTTTAACTTGAGTGTTCTTTCTAAATGGATCTTTACTGATATGGATTTAAAATATATATTACTTTTGAAATCTATATCCGATGACAATAAGTAGAATATAAATGACTTATAGAATCACGTTGCATGTGGTCAATTCTAGGATTAGGGACTATTAATATCTCTTAATTCTCTAAGTCAATAAGTATGTTGTACCTTGAAGTTTGAATTAACAGTACAAATGTTTTTTTTTCTTTCTTATGATTGTTTCTAATATATTCATAAGATATTTCTTTATTGCTTTGTATGTCCCTCAGCCACGGTATAACCCCTGTTTTCACTGTATTTGATGTTAATGTAATTTGTGGAGGGGAAGGGAAAAAACAAATCGTTTAAATAGGGATACAGGTGGACCCATTGCAACAATGAGATGTACAATTATGTCGAAAAACAAATTTTACAACTTGGGTGAGGGGGTGGGGGGTGGGGTGAAGGTGGGAGTGAGGGGATGGGGGAGGGAGATGGGAAGGGATGGTAAGGGGAAACAAAGAAGGAGGCAACAATGCTTGACAAGAAATGTACTCATTCTCATGTACTCTTGCCTATGTAATCATAACCCCTCTGTATGGTATTTTCACAATTTAAAAACATAAAAATAAATAAATAAGTAAAAATGTTATGTGGTTAGATGTAAATGAGATGAATGTAATCACAGCCCCTAAATACTGATGGACTGGGAATGATCCACAAATGAATGTGTCTGTCATTACTGAACAGATATAGTTGTAGAGGATGTATAGAAGATGAACTTATTTACCTTGTGTGTGTGTGTGTGTGTGTGAATATGTGTTTGAACAAACTATCTAGATCTGCAATCTTAGCTACAAAATGCAGCTGAATATGATATTAAATAAAAAAATAAATTTTTGTTAATTGTTTGCTTGGTCAAACTGTCTCTTCATAAATATAGTCCTTTCCTAAAACATACTAAATAGAACCTTAGAGATACTGCTCATGAATTTAATGCTGATAAGTTACTCTAACTAGTTATTAAGTTTGTTTATATTTGAACACTTAACTAATGTATTAATGCCATTTGAAAATTAAAGTGTTTATTATCTTAAAAATATATGCTCATTTCAAAGTCAGAAAATGTCGAATATACGTGTAAAGTGTGGTAGAAATAATCTTGTAATGAGGCAAAAATAGAGTAAGTGATTAGTCTTGTTGAACATAAAGGTAGAAAAAAGTATTAAAGATATTTGAGGAAATATGACCAATATTTAGGCAGATTTGACACTTCTAAGATGATTAATTTATCATGTATATGGCTTGTGTAATATGCAGTCATTTCCCAACTACCCAGATTTTTTTAAAAGATGTTGATAACTAGATACAAAGTATCTTAATAGAGAGCCAGGCACTAGTTACTCATGCCTATAATCCTAGCTACTCAGGAGGCTGAGATATAGGATCACAGTTCAAAGCCAACCCCAACAGAAAAGTTCATGAGATTCTTATTTCCACCTAACCACCAGAAAAACAGAAGTGACACTGTGGCTCAAATGATAGAGTGCTTGCTTTGAGCTGTACTTCAGGAACAGTACCCAGGCCCAGAGTTCAAGCCCCATGACCAATCAAAAAATAAAAATAACAAACAAACAAACAAACAGATAAAGCCGTTAGTAGAAGGGACACAGTGATTTTTCAATGTAGAAATGATAGTGGATTATGAAGATGGATATGTTGCACCTGGTTTACACACATTACACAATTTCAACATAACTCCTATCAGAGTGCTGTAGGTATTAAAACCAATTAGCCTGCAAAGAGTGTAATTACACAAAATCTATAGTTTGAGGTTACATATTCTGTGGTTTATAGCAAGTAGGTTAGAGCATCAAATCCCAACTGGGACCATGATAATAGATTATTTCTTCTAAAAAGTATCTGTATGAACTCTGTCATCAAATCTCTCTTTGTACCAGCTGCTGACAGTCACGGATAGATTACTGGATCTTTAAATTTCTTTTTCTTTCCACATGTGATATAGCTGTAATCATAAACAATAGACTGCCTTAATATTTTACTTTTTATCAGTAATTGGCATTTAGGTTGTTCCATGCTCTTTAATGACTTTCTAACACATATTTTTCAACACTGAACAATATTCCAATTTTTGAATATAGCATAGCTTTTATCCATCTAATAACCAAAAATATGTCTTGTTTTCCTGTTAAAGAAATTATGAATTAAAATACTTGTTTTGTATATGTTTTTGTAAGTGATATTTATTTTTAACTAATTTGATCTACAGAAAGCAATTTCTTGATGAAATGTTACAAGGGTACTTAATTCTGTAAAGATCTCAGTATCTTTCAAAGTTGTTATGTTGTATTATATTACTTCCAGCACTAAATGAGAGCTCCTTTATTTGCTTTGTACAATAATATTTATATTGTTATTAAGTAGCTGTACAAAGAGATACCATTCAACAAGTCAGGTTATAAATAAAGTCAGATGCATCACTTCCATTCTTCTTCTCATCCTTTCCAATCCCACCACCTCCCCTCAAGTTTCAAGGGATACATACTGAATATTATACTGTGTGTCCTCCCTACTTTCCTCTTTTCATTCTTCTACTCCTCTTCCCTTAAGTTCCCCTTCAGACCTTTTAAGTGGCAATTTGATTTTCATTTTGTTAGTTAGATTGAGTGTTCTGTCTGCCTGATGACAAAAAGTAAAATGGTAGAGTGCTAGGTGTGATCACAAAAAGGTCAGGGACTTCTTTTTTTTTCCTTGTGTTTTATTTCTTCCCCTCCCCCCACATACAATGGTATATCTCTGTTTGTCACTGTATTTGATTTTTGGTACACCGAGCACTGTAGGTACGTTTATCTGAATTGGAGAAGGAACAAAATGGTGAGATAAAGAACAAAGGGGGAAACAATTCAATAGTGACATTCACAAGATAATGTGTTGTTGGTGAAGGGGCATTTTGGGGAGGGAAAGTGGGAGAAATAGGAGGGAGGGGGTAACAATATTTGACAAAAAATGTACTCATTACCTTATGGTATATAACTGCAACCCCTCTGTTCACCGCCTTGACAATAAAATTAAATTAAAAAAGAAAAATAAAACAAACTAAATGCTCTGGGACAGTGCCTAAGTCCTGAGTCTAGCTCCAGGACTGACAAAATAAGAAAAACAAACACAAAAACAAACAACAACTAAAAACATACTTAAAGTCCTCTAAGGTCTCCATTGTTTCCCTAATCCTTCAAGTATTTTTTAAAATTATCTCCATTAAGTATACAGGTGGACCTGTTGCAACAATGAGAAGTACAAGTTGTCATGTCCAAAACGAGCTTTACAACATCGGTGCGAGGGGGTGGGGAAGGGGGGGGAAGGAGAAGGATTGGGATTGAGGGGGGAGGGGGGAGGCTGGGAAGGGATGTGAAGGGTAAACAAAGGAGGAGGCAACAATGCTTGGTAAGAAATGCACTCATTACCTTGCCCATGTAATTGTAACCCTTCTGTATGGTATTTTCACAATAAAAAATAAATAAAAGAAAAAAGAAAAAAAAGAAAAGAATAAAAAAAAGCAAGTTGAACACTGAAGCTTATTAGGATTGGTGTAAGAAAGAGAAGAAGGAGATCAATGAAAGTGATGTACTGGTTGAGTGTGATCAAGATAAATTTTATAAGATATATGGAATTTGCAAAATAAATCTACTTGTACAACTGAACATAGAAAAACGTTAAAAAAATATGATGTGAAGCCAAGCACCAGTGGTTCATGCTTGTAAGCCTTGCTATCCTAGAGGCTGAGATCTGAAGTTTATGGTTAGATGCCAGTCACTGAGATTGTTATCGCTAATTAACCACCCAAAAGCCGGAAGTGAAGTTGTGGCTCAGAGCACTAGTCTTGAGCAAAAAAGTTCAAGGACAGTGCATAGGCCCTGAGTTCAACCTGCTGCAAGAGGGAAGATAGCTCAGTGATAGTGTGCTTGCCTGTGCATGCATGATTCCTAAGCACCACATAAACAGAAAAAAAAAACCCAGAAGTGGTCCTGTGGAGCAAGTGGTTGGTAGAGTGCTCACCTTGAACTGAAGAGCTGAGGGACAGTGCTCAGGCCCAAAGTTCAAGCCCCACGACTGACAAAACCAACCAACCAAACAGAAAATTAACTACAAAATGTAGTACATTTTGAAAGTGGAAATAAGATGAAAGATCACTCCCTGGATGATGATGCATACACACACAGATTTTAAACCATTATTAATGAGCAGATTTGGTATTCTGATAGCAACAAGGTGATGAGTAACCATCATGGCTGTACAAGTTGGATTTCCTGATATAGGTAGTAGCTATCATCATATGCTCTTGAAATAAATAGCCCAGGCCTCCTCCACTTTCTGCTTCTTACTGAGCAAATCACCTAATATCTAATTTATATTTTATCCTAATAGCTGGGCATATTTTATGTTTATTTGATCTCATAGATTATGTATTTTTATTTTTTGACTTTTTAATTTTTTTTTAGTTTAAATTTTATTTTCTTGTAAAGATGCTGTACAGAGAGGTTACAGTTGCATCAGTAAGGTAATAAGTACATTTCTTGTCAGGCATTGTTAACCCCACCTTTGTTTACCTTAATGCTTTATATTATTTTTTTTTT
>NW_012267237.1:15352265-15375138 GCF_000151885.1 Dipodomys ordii | reverse complement strand
GGAGGCTGGGAAGGGATGTGAAGGGTAAACAAAGGAGGAGGCTGCAATGCTTGGTAAGAAATGTATGCATTATCCTGCCCATGTAATTGTAACCCCTTTGTACAGTATGTTTGCAAATAAAATAAAATTAAATTTTAAAAAAAAGTATCTCTAAAGGGAGGGGCAGCTCGTTCAACCAGCGCTTAAAGGACCACCTATCTCTTTCCATAACTTCGAAAAACCTCATAATTTTCAAAATCTGGGATTTTTCTTTTTCTATGGCAGCTATTTCCACTGCCATCTCAAACCCCACTAGCATGGCATATATCCTACAGTGTCTGCCTTTCAAAATAGCAAGTAAATGGAATATTAACTAAAATTCTGAAGTATCTATATATTTCTATCAGTATAGACCTATATATATATTTTTTTGGGTTTTTTTTTTTTTAATCAGCTCTTCAGCTCAAGGCGAACACTCTACCACCTGAGCTACAGTGCCACTTCTGGTTTTCTAGTGGTTTATTGGAGATGAGAGTTTCATGGACTTTCTTGCCCTGACTGGCTTTGAACTGCCATCCACAGATCTCAGCCTCTTGAGTAGCTAGGATTATAGACATGAGCCACTGGTGCCCGGTCTACTTATTGTTTTTATTTCCAAATTCAAATTAATTTTTTTATGCCTCATCTACATACATCCAACTTGGTAAACATTAAAAGATATTAAAAACACTTTTGTGTTTATTCCATAGAAACCATTTTATTCTCTGGATTCCTCTAAGTATCCTCTCCCTTGATTCGAATTATTTATTTCTAAATATTTCTTTTCAATTTCCTTTTCAGTTTTGGTTACCATTTCCTCATCTACCTGACTTTAGTTACCTCATCTGTTTCACCCACATAGTGTTTAAATTGTACTTTATACTTTTATTCTACTTTACTTATCAGTGATATGTTGCTAGCTTTTGATTAATAAACATTCCAAACTCAACTTCACCTTTCCTCATATGAAATCATGCATTACCTGAGAAAATTATATTTAAACACCCAGATTCTCTACTTGTTTTTATAAATAAACTTGGTCTTCATCACATTTTTTCCCATTTCAGCAAATGTCAGCACCATCTACACATTTGCTCAAGGAGAAATAGTTGGTTTACTAGCTATATGCCAGGTGTTTTGCACATCTCATTATTTTTCTATCACTTTGCTTTTCAAATTACATCTGATTCTTCTTTGCAAATCCGAAACTTGTCCCTAAGTAAGCTTTAAAACCTTTCCAAAGTCACATAAACATGACCTAATGCATTCATTTTTAATCAAGCTACTTTTCATAAATAATTATATAAAAATTCAGTGCAACTCCTTTTGAACGGAACAAAATATGACTCATTTTTCATGACTTTTTTCCTTGAAGTGAAGCATCTGTGTGTCTTAGCATTTATTCCAGGGATATTCCATTTTTCAAATAGTTTAAGCTTCCCGTTGTATCTGAAAATGCTTAATTCTTGCTTTTTGAGGATCTATTAAGACACAAATTCTTTAGAAATTTTACTGCTAAAAGAAATTGTTGGAGATATTTAAAACAAAGAGGGTTTTCTTTTAGTAATGTACAAATAAAGTTGAAATATATAATGTAATGCATTGAAATATGTGCTCATGTATTTCATATTCAGCTTTTGTTTTCTTTTTACATAATTACTCTGAGAGGAATGTGAGTGAGTTTTGCTTAAGTATTTTTTTTCCAGGCACATTCTGGAGTTGTTAATCTGATAGTTTATGAGCCATAAAATTCATTCATAAACTTGTATTCATATTTAATTAGAAACTTATAAATTTTTAATTGTGATAAAGTATTTCTGTAAATAAAGGGGCCTTTTATCTGTCTATTTGTGAATTGAGTTGTACAAGGAAAAATGCATTACATGTGACTGTGGAAACTAATTACTTTTAATTTGTAATTTAGAATTAGTGAAACATTAGCTACCTTTCCTCCTCTGTACTGTTATGTAAGCAAATTCTTGCATGGTTGATGTTTTAGAAGGAATTAAAATGGTTTTCCAATGATGTTTGTATAACATTTGCTGATGCAATGATAACTACAGACTTAATTGTAAAGAGTAGAACTTTTATTTCCTTAGGAACATATTCTTCCTCTTTCTGGGAAAGCTGATTCAATCCATTCTCAAAAGGGAAAAAATACAAATTCAGATATTATAATCATTGAAGAGGTAATTTCTAATCATGTTATTTTTTATAGTAAATTCAACAGTGTTGAATATATATATTAAAAGATTGCAGTTTTCCATCATTTGAGTGTTGTAGAGATTGTTCCTTAATTCTTTCTTTAAATTTAATTTTACTGTCAAGGTGATGTACAGAGGAGATAGTTACATAGGGTGGTAGAGAGTATATTTCTGGGGGGGGAGGCAAGGGATGGTAGGGGAAAACTAAGGAGGGGCTAACAATGCATGAAAGGAAATGTTCTCATTACCTTACTCATGTAACTGTAACCCCTCTATACAGTATGCGTACAATAAAAATATATATTAAAAATGTTTTTGGAGAGAAAAAAACATTTGCAATGAAATCTCTGAGTACATTAATATGTAGTAATCAAGGAGATTTAAAATGTAGAAAATGAACTGAAGGGTAAAAGTGAACAAAAATAGTGAGTTTGTATTTTTCCACATAAATACATGACTTCTGGTATTTTGGGTACAGAATCAAAGGAATTAAAAATCATATGTATAGACACACACACACACACACACACACACACACATATCCCAGGTATATTTAAGTACTTGAAGTACACTCAGGCAAGAAAATTAAGAAAACATACAGTAACATTTTCAAAGTGTGTACGAATCTCTATTTGTCCTATATCAGATGATTATGAGCAATTTGTATGTAGTAATCATCTCTGTCTTACTTATTCATATTCCCTCACCTCTGTTCTCAGCTCTGTGACTTACTAGACATATTTTTTTAATATATTTATGTATGAATGTTTTTCTTGGTGTCAGTAACAAGTAATATAAGAGTTAGCCAGTGATAATTAAATAATACTAAGGGTAGTAATATGATTTATATTTTTATTCTTTATGATATCAGATGCTGTTTTAATTATGTTAAAGAAAAAGAGTTTGATAAATCATAAAGAAAATTTCAGTGAGCATCATTCTGGTAAATGTCACGACAGTCAAACCAAAGTAAAGAAATTCAACTCTATTCTGAAAGCAACATGAACTTGTAAGGATATGTAGCTATGGAGGAGGCTTTCTAAGTGTTGCAAGGAAAATTAGGAAAGATAGACAAGGGAAAGAAATTCTGTACAAACCTAATAGAATTCTTGTTAAAGAGAGGCTAGAATGATCAAATCCCAAGCGAGATATGAAGAACTTGATCATATCTCTTTATTCTATCTAGTTAAAGCAAAGTCCAGGAGAAATGAAGCTAAGGACAGATGTGCTCAAGAGAAGATCTCAGAGACCTTTACTAAAGTCTGCTCAAGGAAAGTATCTTTTCCTATGAGTTTTGGTACATTGACATAAAGTTGTCTTTTTGCATGGGATTTATATTTTAATTTCCTCTCTGTGTTTGAGAATAGATAGACATTGCTGATGACTGGTTCCCACTTATTAACTAATTAATGACTTCCTTCAGATTTAGATTTTCATATCACAGTAATAAGCACTCACTATAAATAATAATAATTCCACAAATCAATAGATCTCTCTATTATTGAAAATAGATGAAGGGCCAAGAGAAGCTAAGAAACAGGCAAGAAATGTCAGTCCTTAAAGGTAACTGGCTAGCCAAAATGCATATCTTCAATGTAAATATAATTCATATGTTACAAATTATTTTACTTTATTTATCTATTTATTTATTTATTTATTTATTTATTTTGTCGGTCATGGGGCTTGAACTCTGGGCCTGAGCACTGTCCCTCAGCTCTTCAGCTCAAGGTTAGCACTCTACCACTTGAGCTACTAGCCACTTCTGGTTTTCTTGTGGTTTATTGCAGATAAGAGTTTCATGGACTCTCCTGCCCAGGCTGGCTTTGTACCGCAATCCTCAGATCTCAGCCACCTGAGTAGCTAGGATTATAGGCATGAGCCACTGGTGCCCGGCTATAAATTATTTTCTATCAAAGAAAATTCTAGGTTACTTTTTATGGAACCCAGAATGTCATAAAGCATTTGACATAATACATAAACACAGAACATAAAAGAACTGGGACCACATTTTAAAAGTAATTCAGTTTATTTGACAATAAAGCATATTAAAACACTGTTAAATTTTCCCAAGATCTGAAATTAGTATAACTAATCTTTATGAAGCAATATATAAATAATTAAAGTTTATTGATAGTAGAGAACAACAAATTATAAGAAATATTAGTCTACAGAGTATGTTTTGTAAAGGAATATATGACTAAATGAGAGTGTATTCTTGAAAAAACCAGATTGCTTAACTTATATAATGTTATCAAATACGAAGGAAATAAATGACAGTTTAAATAAATATTTAAACAAATACTTCTTAATGCTAATCACTTAAGACTACTGATATTTTGAAAAAAAATAAATATTTCAGTAACAGGAAGATGACATTTCTGACTACTTGCAAAGATCTCTGTTTTTTCCAAACTAATTTAATAGAAAATATTGTTCTGTTCTTTTTTTTAAATAGTTAATATTTTACAAAAATTATGTAACATTTTCAGAACCATTTTATATGTTTCTCAACTGGATCAAAAGTATTGGCTAATTGTATATTTATGTCATGTTTTTTTTTTTTGTCAGTCGTGGGGGGCTTTGAACTCTGGGCTTGGACACTGTCCTTTCGCTCTTCAGCTCAAGGCCAGTGCTCTACCACTTGAGCCATAGCACCACTTCTGATTTTCTAGTGGTTTATTGGAGATAAGAGTCTTATGGTCTTTCCTGCCCGGGCTGGCTTTGCACCGTGATCCTCAGATCTCAGCCTCCTGAGTACCTAGGATTACAGGGGTGAGCCACCGGCGCCCGGCTCCTCTGACATTTTAAATCATGCTATCTTGTTTTCTCATGGAACTAGAATACTTAATACTTCAATGTGAACTTCACAAAGCACTTATAACTACCTTTTTCTGTGTTGAAAATACAATAAGGCTGGATATCTTGAAATGAGAACAGCTTTTTATATTTTAAATATTTTATTATATATACTCAATCAATATACGTGATTCTCCTGAAGCATTTCCTCTAAAACTAAGTGGTGATCCATGAAATGAATAAACATGTCATCTCAAGCTCCATCTCCTGTTTTTGGTTAACATTTGCAGTTTCAGATTCCTTCCATAGAAGAAAAAACACAACATGAAGATATTTATCAGAGAAACCAGCAAGATGCTGCTCCATTCTATATTTCTAATCATAAGGTGTCAGATGTTTAAAACAAAATTTTATTTGGAAGCCAAATCACAGTTTGAATGTATTTTGTGTAGTTGGTTTCAAATTAATCTCTGTGCTGAATGGATATCCTAATTGTAGTTATAAATGAAACATGACTACAGGTAGGTGCATGTTGATTCAAAGAAAATCACATCATTTTCCTTTTGCATTTTTGAAAGGTAAATAATCAAGGTTGTTTGTTGCCTTATGTAATGATTTCTTCAATATTTGGTAAAAATAAATTTAAAATCTCTTCTATAAAAATACATTTTTTGTACATTATCTTTCTACTAATATGACTTCTTTCAAGATTCATGGGACCACAGGTAGAATTCAATACCCTCCTTTTTTCATTCTTGCATTGACTTCTACATGCACAACCTGATAGATACCATATGTGTGAATCAATTTAATTAATCTGTTGGGCTCAGGATGGCAGGCAATGTCATTTTAGGAATTTGACAACTTGAATGTCTTATCCTAATGACACTGTGCATTCCTTTTCAACAGACCCAGCCCATGCACAATGACTCAGTACCCATTAAAAACAATTCTTTGTGTCTGAACACCCCATCCACACATGGGATTTTCAGATCTCCTTTAGTCTACTTTTCCTAATTTTCTGAAATTTCTCTTATATAACATAAAGTCATAGTTATAAATTATTTGCCTTTACAAATACATAAAAATCTGTCTTTATTGCTTCAAAAGATTTCACTGTTTCTGTACTTTGCAATTCTAGCAACTTGCAATAGTTTGATTACCCATGTCATTACTTTCCTTACTAAACTGTGGCTGGTTCCATAGGTATACCCGTGGAGCAGCTGGCATTATGGGCATAGTATATATTCAATGATGGTGACTACATACTTTAAAAAAAACACAAATGGAAGTCCTTTATTCAATACTCAGACTGCCTTAGGCCAAGAGTTTGTTGTATCAGAAAATGCAATTACATATTTATTTATATAGTCGGTCGTGGGGCTTGAACTCTGGTCCTGGGCACTGTCCCTACGCTCTTCAGCTCAAGACAAGCACTCTACCGCTTGAGCCACAGCACCACTTCCAGCTTTTGAGTGGTTTATTGGAGATAAGAGTCTCACAGACTTTCCTGCCCGGGATGGCTTTTAACAGCAATTCTCAGATCTCAGCCTTCTGAGTAGCTAGGATTACAGGTATGAGCCACCGGCGTCCAGCTACAACTACATTTTAATGATGGAGTAATTATGCTTGGTTGTGCAAGTCTATTTTTGTATTACTGAACAGCTAGGAATTATTTATATCTATAGATCATACATTTATCTTACTTATTTAACCATTCATTCGAACACGTCTTTAGGTAAGTAAACAGAAATGTAGTAAAGAAGATGGTTAATAAACACACTAAACTCATGAAGACAGAGTTCCTGGGAGATAAGCAAGCTAAAAAGTCAAATAAAAAGTTAAACCTACATTATTATTTTTAATGTAAGTATTTTGAGAGTTGTTGATATAAAGGGGAGATGCTACTGAAAGTTTCCATGGTTTCAGTAAAGATGCAATCCATGTACCTAAGGATAGAAAAATCCAAGCCAAAGGAATTCCTGTGTCTGAGGGTTTAGGTCTTGCATGATGGGATAAGCAGAGTAACTCAAACAGGGATGTGTATATCTTTTTGAAACTTTGAGTAATTAAAAAAATTTAAACAGAAAGTGACCCGGAATTATGAAATAGCTTCTTTCTATCCATTCTTTATCAAATCCATAGCAAGTTTTTTTATACTCACAATTTCTCATAAAATAGAGGATAAATGAGTCTGAAGCCATTTATTCATCAATTAGTGAGGCACCATTAACAGCTCCAGTGGCTATTTCTACAGGAATAATGTGCGCCTTCAAATGTCTTTGTACTTTACAACATTTCTGTTGATAAGGTAAAATTTAACCTATGACTGAATTTGATGAGTGATGGTTCGCTTCTATGACTTTTATATGAATTTAATTGTGAATGATCTGACAAAAGAATTTTAAATTGCTTAGGAAAGATACATTTTCTCCCTTTATGTGTGTTTGCATATGTTTAAAATCAGAGAAATAAACTCATAGTTTGTTTTAAAACCCATCCCAAGATCAGCTAACAATAAAAACAGAATGTAAATTTGAGTAGAAATAATATATCTTGCTCATTTAACAAAGTTAATTCCAGGAATAGCACACTTTAAATTGAAGTAACCTGTTTTTGCTGTCTTATTCTTCTGTGCTAAATGGTCTAACTGTAAAGTCTGTAAAGTACATTGATAAATTATTTGTTACTTTCTTATGAAGATATATGAATATTTAATTATATTAATCAGTAATTTCACTCCAAACTATTTTCCCAAAGACACCTGAAAATTTTTCATGTGCACATTTCTGCATATTATTCATCATTACGAAGCCCTTAAAATACTATATGAATGTTCAGATTCATATGCATACTGATTCATCTATGTCATAGAATAGGAACCATACAAAAAAAACAAGTGCAGAGACACAAAATGATGATTGTCAAGAACATTCGTCTAAATCAGAAAAGCTACAGACATGTTTAGGTGCAGTGGTTTACATTTGTAGTTAACTCTAACAATAGACATCAGTAGGATCACAGTTCAAGGCCAGGACCAGCAAAATAGTAGTGAGACCTCATATCAAGCAACAATTAGGTCTAGATAAAAGTGCTTTGCCATCTAAGCTTCAAGGATATAATACATAAGAGGATCACAGTCTAGGCCAGCCAGGATAAAATGTGAGTCTCTAATTACAAAATAATTAAGCATCAAGGAGCTGTAGTATAGTTTAAATCATGAACCAGCAAGTATAAAAGTCTGAGTTCAAACTCTACTATACATAAATACATACATACCAACATACATACATACATACATACATACATACATACATACGTACATAAGACACAAAAAGTTACACAGTCTAAGATTACATTTCTAACAATTTGTAGCAAAACAAAATTACAGAAATGAAATCCAATATAAGTAGTTCATAATTATTAGCAAGTTTATTCTTATAAGAAATAAGGACATAAAATAAGATTGTTTCCTCCCTTTTCCTTTTATATTTGTATCTTCTTACTAGACGTGAATCTTCTAGATTCACTCCAATTAGACCAGGTTATAGTCTCAATTGGGCCCTAAAACCCCAAGCTGGGAGGATTGTGGCCTTCCCAGGCTTTTTATATTCCGAGCTCAGTCCTCTGCTCTCATAATGATGTATAACACAGGACATCTTGGGACGTTGTTGAAGATACTTCTGTCTTCAACTGTGAGAGAGATTTATACTCACAGGACACAAAAGACCCTCTGTATGATTGGCCTGAACTGATGGAGGAACATTTATTTTAATATAAAACTCCATGGTGACTGATTGATCTCACTCATGGCCTTAAAAAGAAAATCATTAATGTCATTACTGTAAACTAAAACAAATAGAAAATTAAATTTGAGAAATGTTCCCTATAACACTGGGACAAATATATCACTCTACTAACATTAAAACATTGTTTTCTACCTAGACTATTTTTTGATCTGAATACATTCTGTATTCAAACAATTATTCTCACATTCAACAATTTATCCATTCATCAAACATTTACTGGGTATTTGATTCAAACTGTAGAAACTACCTTGGGTGGTGTCTCATCTTGACTAAAATTATGGCTGTCTCGCATTCTGTACTTAGGTTCTGTTTCATAGCTTTAATATATAAAACCAATCTTCCCAATTCTTTAGCTGAAGTGAGCCACCACTTTTCAGACTAGTTGTACAACTGCCATTTTTAATAGAGACTCTATTATTTAGATTCAGCACATTTACTTCTAATTCTCAGAAGCAGCAATCCTAATTTTCTCCTTATATTTCACAAACACTAATGGCAAGCCTATGTAAGCAACAAAGAATGAAATTATTTTTCACAAACAAAGCCAAGTGCTGCATTTGTTTTCTTACATTTCACTAAATCCCAAACCACTTATTACTTAAGCATGTCAGAATTTATAAAATGCTCATGCTTGACATTTTCTACAAAAGGAAACCTCACAAAGGTATACAAAAGACAAATTAAAATATCATTTCAGTGAACTTTTATCACAAGTGAACTAAGTATACCATGCAATTAAGAAAGATAGAATTAATTTTTTATTGTGAAAATACCATACAGTGGGGTTACAATTACATGGGCAAGGTAATGAGTACATTTCTTATCAAGCATTGTTGCCTCCTCCTTTATATATTATGCAACTAAGAAAGATAGAAATCATTTTTGATAGAGAAAATTGAAGTCAAACATTTGGATCATAGTTTGTCTGTTCTTGAGTTAATTGTAATAGGTTAATCATTTAAGTATTTTTATGTGGTAGAAAATCAGAATCTTATGTATACAAATATTGTGAATGAATAGTTATCTGAAAACAATGAAGACATTACTGATTACATAATTACATAATTGTTTATTTATCAGTTATTCAATCATTAATCAATGATCAATGTTTCAAGTCATACTCAAAATGTTTGCTGTTGTGATTCTGGGTTTATAGTAGCTCTACTTAAGAATATTAGGGTTAAAGGAAAAATTTTATATGATATAAAGAAAAAGTGAAGAGAAGATGGGGAGATTCAATGATAGCTCAATGTGTAACATCTAACATTGAGAAGTGTGAAGGAAGGTATGTGTAGGGTGGAATGGATACAAATTAGGAAAGAGGTGACATACAGCATGACATATTATTTTCTTCAACTGCATTCTCAAATGGCCAATCTTTTGTATTATTTGTTATTATTATTTTATTATTAATATATTTATTATTATTATTTTATTATTTGTGTTACAAATAATAAAAAGAAAGAAATGATAAGGTGGCCTAGGCAACTAATAGAAAATTATAACTTCTTTCACACAAGTTTAGAACAAATTTCTGGATGACTCTGGCTCACTTAGCTCTTCGCTGTTTTTCTCCCTTGCAGTTCTCAGAGTATATAGGATGGACTGGGATTCTGTATCCTAAAATAAGGAGGGGATGTCTGGAATAAACTACATCATTCCTACTTCACCAAGAAGAGAATTTATATTATGCTTTAGCATAAAACTCAGTTTGTATTGTGTTCAGGATACCCCCACTGCATTACAGAGTCTGGCCTATGTAGAAGGATTCTATGTCCATCAGCTTTCCTAAGATATGTCAGATTAGTTTTCCTTGAACATTAGGTTTCTGCATGCCTTCCCTACCTGTCTATAAGTATTCAAGCTTATTGTTATTCTGTCTTACTGGAATCATGAAAATGATAGAATAACTTGTCCTTGGTAAATCTGCTTCAAAGCACAACTGAAGCTAAAGATAATGTGACATCAACTGGTAAGTCATAAATAGGGTAATCAATAAATTCCATGTTTGTCATTGATTGCATAGACCAACAGCCATTCCATGTCTCAGAGATTGTGTCCATGTGTGGACAAAAAACCTCTTTACTAAGCTCCTCTAGATGTTACAAATGCTCATTATGTAGTTGTCAAGAGATTCAGTTTTCTCAAGACCAAGTTATAAATAAGAAGGCCAGTGAGTTAAATAAATTAGAAATGGTAAGTGAGCAGGAATCATTGCGGAGATGGTGGGAAAGGCATCTCAATGTGAGCTTTGGATTCAGTGTCCTGTTCTAGCATCCAAACTTTTTCCTGACAATTACCCATGCAGTGTGCTTCCGGATGCACCTGGTGTCCTGTAGGTGTGATTCCACAGTTGGTGACACTTGGCTAAAATAAGTAATGTGATGAAAGAGAATCTGCAACAGGTGCTGGTAAACAAAAGCAGATTTCATTTACAAATATGGAATATCACCACAACTTTCTATTTATCATGTTTCTACTTGGATATTTTTGTTATTTTCCCTGCATATAAAACTTATTAAAAGCCGGGAGCTGGTGGGTGGCTCACACCTGTAATCCTAGCTACTCAGGAGGTTGAGATCTGAGTATTACAGTTCAAAGCAAGCAGGGGCAATAAAGTCCATGAGACTCTTATCTCCAATTAACTACTAAAAAACCAGAAGTGGTGCTGTGGCTCAAGAGGTAGGATGCTAGCCTTGAGCTGAAGAGCTGAGGGACATCGCCAGGCACAGAGTTCAAGCCCCATGACTGACCAAAAAAAAAACTTATTAAAATTAAATTGAGATTTACATAACTTTTTTCCCTTGAAAGTTTAAAGTACAATAGTTTTAATGTTCATAACTCTAGTATAAAGATGAAACAATTATTCAGGTAATGTTGGTTATTTACTCAAATACTGACTTGGTAATAATAAAATCAGGACTCTGCCATATAGAAATACTGAAGTAAATACATCAATAATTGCATTCTGTCACTTTAGTATTGGTCTGGTCCAATTTATAGGGACAAACGCAGTGTCAAACATTGAGTTGTCTAAATGTATATTGATAGCTATGAGGACAACAAAGGCTCCAGGAAGGTAACACTGCTGGCAACAGTTAAGATATGACTATGATTCCAGAATGTGTCCAGAACAGGGCAGAGAGTTAAAATAATGAGTAACCCCATACCACCAAAGGGTGCTTCAGCTTTGTTCGGATCATACTTTAAGAATGCTTTAAGATAACAGCTTACATGCTGAGACAAATACATAGAGTCCAGAGCATAGGTTACAAGTATTTATTGCCCACAATTCTGGAGGCTTGGCTGTCCAAGTCCAACGTGGTGACAAACACGGAGTTCAATGAAGTCTATCTTTCTAACATCCCTGCTCATTTTTATGTTCACCAGGCCAGGATAGACAGCTCAGTCGCTGTCTATTCCAATCAGCACACTAATCTCATTCCAAACTGTACTCTCAGGATGCCATCTAAACCAAATTACTTCACTCAGGCCTCATTTAAATCTGGGAGGGATCCAGACAGTGTAGCAATGTGCACAATTAAAGATTTTATGCTTATACGTTTACTCTGAAATATATAATGTCCATTTACCCCCCGCCTGCACTGTTGGTACTACTGATCCTTCTATAGAGTTGAAATAGATACTTGCAAGTGTTCTCTGATTTCTACTCAAGATAGGCCTGGAGAAGTCTCAGTGTCTTAGGTTTTATCTTTGGATTCCACATTTTTTTTTACTTTAACCAATTTTACACTCACTCTTCAAATATGTAGACTTTTCTTAGTTATATAATGTTTGAGTAATATCAATGGCAGACCTATGTCTTAAATAAGAAGCTAATGCATTTGGTTTTTCAGGCAAATTCATTTTCTATTATTTCCTTTTTATCTTCCATTTTCCTTTCCCTCTCCCTTCTTCCTCTTTCTTTCCTTTTCCTCTCTTCATTGCTTCCTATTGACAATAAAGATAAATTGTGATTATGGAGGTAGAGTGTATCAAGTTCACTTTACTTAGATAAATTAATTTCAAAATCATATTGCAGTGTTCGCTTCGGCAACACATATACTAAAATTGGAACGATACAGAGAAGATTAGCATGGCCCCTGCGCAAGGATGGCACGCAAATTCATGAAGCGTTCCATATTTTTTTTGGTATAATTTGTGGAGGGGAAGGGGAAAAATAAATCGTTTAAATAGGGACACAGGTGGACCCATTGCAACAATGAAATGTGCAAGTTATATTGAAAACGAACTTTACAACTTTGGTGTGGGGGGGAAGGATTGAGTGGGGGGCGGGGGGAGGATGGGAAGGGATGGGAAGGGGAAACAAAGGAGGAGGCTACAATGCTTGATAAGAAATATACTCATTATCTTACCCATGTAATTGTAACCCTTCTGTACAGTATTTTCACAATAAAAAAATAAATAACATGAAAAAAATCATATTGCATAGCAGGGTTTAGAATATAAATTTTGAAGGATCTTGCTATTCAGGTTCCTCTGAACTCCTAATGGCAGGTAGCTGCAATTTATTCCACCATTACTTTTAAATATTTTACTTTAAGTGTAATAGGTACTGAAGAAAAAGTTTCATTGCTAGAGGATATATCATTGTATGTAGATTCTTACCAACAATTCTGAAAGCTAGATATTTCTAAAATTGAAATATAACTTAGTTACTCATACCTTTAAAGAACAATTTATTATAATTTCAACTAAGCATTTATAAATTGGATAAATGTGTCCAAGAGTGTGGGTAACATTGAATAAAATTCTTGTGGTATAAAGAAGGTAGCCTCATGTTGTTTAAATAATATTAGCCATGAAGAAATTTTCTACTACTTTAGAAAAATTCAGTCTTCAAACATAATAGATTCATAAATATAAGGTTGATTCAGTTGTAATCAGTTTCCCATAGTTTCGGTAACTTGAGATAGAAGGTACATTTTTACAAACAAGAATTACTTTCATTTATATCCTCAGTTTCATGTGAGTATCATTGAGAATTTTGCACTGGATTTTTCAATCACTAATGCCTCATATTTAAGATTAATTAAACATGGTTTTGGAAATAAGAGTACTTTCCTTTTTCATTTTTTCTTTCTTTCTTTTTAGACAGCGACAACCCTTCCTTTGAATAATACTCTGAATAAGGTTTTTAAAGAAAAGGAAAAATCATCTCAGTCCCATCATACCTTGATAATGTGTTAGTACTTCTGGGATTTGAACTCAGCTCTACATGCTTCCTAGGCAGGTACCTCTATGTGTCCAACTCATTTCATTCTTCCTGAATGGGTGACTGGAACAAGATCCACCTATTTTAGATTTTTCTTTGCTGGAGCTGGGGTCACAAATGTGCCTCAGTATCTCTAGCTTCTTAAGACAGAATCTCACAGATGTCTTATGGCCAGGCTGACCTAGAACTATATGCCTAGATAAACAAGCATCCACCACCATGTGTAGTTACAGGTTAACATAAGGTCCCATAAGCTTTTGTGCCAGGCTGGCCTTAAAGTATTGTTCTTCTTATCTCTGCCTCCAAAATAGGATTACAAGCACAAACCACTAGCAAACAGCCCCTGACATTTTTTTTAATTATAATCATTATCTTGGTTTCTCTAATCTTCAGATGAATGTAAAACATCAAGCTCCCAAATCAGGCAGAAGAAATAGGTCTCTTCTTCAGGATGGACTGAATACAAGAAAGAAGAAAATTTGTTCTCCAATAATAATCTTTGTAATCGGAATAATGCACAGTAGCATCTAACAGGACACGCTGATTTGGGTAAAGGAGAAATTATTACAAGCATGCTATTTTCACACATTCCTGTTATTTAAAATGTTCTTTTAGGCTTGGAAAAGAATGCCTTCACTAAATAATGTGCTAGTGCTAAAGCTCTTAACTGTTAGGGTGAAATCCATGTAGGTGACAATTACAGATTGCTCAAAAAGGAACAAAAGAATAGAGATTGAATTTCTTCTCTATTTTTTTTAATCTGAGAGTCCTTGAAGCAGAATGACTCAGTACTGTATATACCTTAGATAATAGAGGTGACAGATTTGGCTTGCACATTCAAGTCAATACGTCATGACTCAGTTTCTTTAATTGTATAGCTTCAGTAAACTCCCTGTCAACACAGAATAACAAACTAAGAGCTTATTAACAACATCAAAAAAGTAAATGTCTCACTTGAATAAATTCAATTTAAGGGGCTAGGAAGGTGGCTCAGTGGTAGAGCACTTGCCTTGCATGCATGAGGCACCACATAAGCAAAAAGAAAAACGCCAGAAGTGGCACTGTGGCTCAAGTGGTAGAGCGCTAACTTTGAGCTGAAGAGCTGAGGGACAGCGCCCAGGCCCAGAGTTCAGGCCCTATGACTGGACCCCCCATAAAAAAATTAAATTTAAAAGATAGGTTATTTAAAAAATTACACTAAAAAACATTTTTGCAATATTTGTAGAAACAAGACCAGTGAATAACATTTTATCCCACACTATTTTTTTTTTGTCAAGGTGATGTGCAGACTACAGTTCTTGTCAAACTTGTTATCCCTTCCATCATTTTCCCCCTATTATTACTCCCCCCACCTTCCCAACCCCCAAGTTGTACATATCATTTCCCACATATTGTCATGTGTATATTGCTGTTGCAGTTGTTTTTTTGTCTCACCGTTCTGTTGTTCCCCTTCCCTTCCCTAGCTCCCTGTAAGCTGAACTAAGCAACAAAGGTAAAATAGAAGAAAAGCAACATTGAAGAAGGTACTATGTTGGAGAAAAGGGTTAAACTGGTTGAAAGAAAGTAGAGGAGGGAGAACCAAGAAAACTGACTAGAGAAAGGGCAATATCGGAGCTCCGTCTACACAATCCGAAGCACAAAGTTTAAATCCACCTTGCAAATGGACCCCAGGTAAGCAGTGAGAGCCCAGCACCAATTGAGAAACATCAAGAAAATCGAAGAGCATGGCAGATTTAGCGGTGGCGGGATGGAGAAACACTGGAAGTGGCAAGCAGGAAAGTAAGGTACACCAAAGCATGACCATGGATGAGGAAAAGAGCTGTCACAGGGCACAGTACATTCAGCCTGATATGACCACAGGGGCTAGTGATTGGTGACTGGAATGCAGGTCTAACACCAAGCATCAAACTCTATTATGCTACTTTGCTTCTTAACTGCTGTCTCCACCTTCATTTCCATAGTCCTTTCTGAGACATTCTCCACCATTTTATTATTTTTTTAAAATATCCATTCTTTGTATGTGTGTGTGTGCGTGCGTGTGTGTGTGTGCGTGTGTGTGTGTGTGTTAAGGATTAATCCAACTTGCATAGCGTGTTGGAGGTCTACCACTTAAGCCATATTCCCAGCCTCTTAAGTTTCTTTCTGAAAAGGCCAATGTGATCTGATCTTGTATTAGTTACTTCAGGAACCCATACTCTTGCTTTCAGAAAGAAACTGAAATTCTAACAGGACACACAGGGTGAGTTATTGTTTGGACCCCATCTCTTTTTGGACAAAGAGCCTATCCTAATACCCTTTTGGTTTCATCCTTCCATAGCTAGTGGAACTTTCCATATGTGGTATGCACCTGTGTCTGCTTGCCTTTGTAGATGATTTCCTTTTGACTTGGAATGTTTTCCCTCCCTTTCTTCAGTTAATGCCTATTCTTCAAGGCTGTCATTGATAGATCTTTTAAACCATGAGTGGCCCATAATAGAAAATGTGGTTAAGTTAGGTAGGAATCTGCCTTTCTGTTGTATAGAGCTAGGTAATTAACAAGAAATGACTCAAATTTCTATCTGAGAATAATAAAAAATTAATGTTAACATCAAACAAAATTATTTCATTATGTGTATTTATTCATCCAGTCATCTGTCTATTTAGCTCAGAATTTACTTTTGGCTACTATGGAAGAAGTGATGATGAATATAAAGGATATATTTGGTAAATGGTTCTGAGGTAAAATGAATAGGGATGTATTTTCTTAATAATTCAGGAAAGAGAAAGGAAAGAAAAAGGAAGGAAAGAAGGAAGGAAGGAAGGAAGGGAAAGAAAGAGGGGAGGGAAGGAGGACAGGAGGAAGGGAGGAAAAAAGCAAGGAAGGGACAAAAGAAGGAGGAAGGACAAGGAAAACAAAGAAAGCTAGAAAGTGAAGACAGGGAACAAAGAAGATAAAGGGGAAAGAAAGGAAAGCAATTTGTTAGTTATCAATAAGACATTTCATAAATCTCTAAAATTTGAACTTGTTTGGAAATTGATTAGAAAAATTAACATGATAGAAACAAAAGGAAGAATTAGGATGTTAGACTCTCTCTCTCTCTCTCTCTCTCTCTCTCTCTCTCTCTCTTGTTTGGACCAAATGTTGCTTTTGAACACTTGATGACACAGTGCTATAGAAAAGGAATTGTATTCTGGTCACACAACCAGATGCTCAATTCTATGTGTAGGTGAGAAATTTTCACATTTAAAAGGCAGATTTGTCCTCACTGCCAGAGTAAGTCCTTACTACAGCAAGGGGAATAATCAGTTCTGCATGGAAGCCTCAGGAAAGCTTCCTAAGAAGTGACAAAATCTGATCTGGATTTTGAAAGGGGGAATAGCTCAGTCCAACTCAATATGCATTGTGGGCTTATTAAATGCAAGTTACTCTGCTAAGGTGCCGTGAAGCATAGAGAAGGGAATAAAATACAAATTCTCCAATCTAGGGATTTACAGTCTAATGAAGGAGACTATACATGCACATAAGCCCCTGTGGAAGTTCTCTTGACATCATTAAGTTTAATCCTGAAACATACTGAGGTGTCTGGCATTCTTAAAGAGCTTCGCCATTAAAACATAGGCTGCAATGACTTAGGACAAGCTGCCTAGCCAAAATAAGGCTGTGGATGATTGGTTTCTTTATAAATTTACTATGTGCTCATTCAATAAATGGCTGTTGACTGTCTGTCTGAAAAGGGAAATATGAAATCCTGGAGAAACAAGGAAAAATTTCAGGTCATTTTTATCAGAGAAACCAATATTACACTAAAAAGATTTAGACCCTCTAACTCATTTAAACACACATTTTATAATACTCATGCACCAAACATTTAATAATCACATGCAGGTGATATAAACAGATTGCATAGTGCTATGTTTGCAGCCTATTTTTCCTTACAGTGACACTTGTAAGATAGTGGGACTTGTGATCATTCTTTGCAGATGAAGAAACCAAAGTGCAACGTCATTAACTTGATCCACGATGAAAAGGCAAACTTCACTTTACAGCTAGAAAATACATCTCTAGAGGGCCGGTATCAGCAGATGGCAGGAAGACACTTACATGTGTAAACTGTGTAAAATGTTCTGGACATGGATGGGGTTTTCAGGAGTTTAGTAAGAATTGGGATGGAAAGGGTATGCAAAAGTGACTAGAAATAATGAGATAAGAATGATGTGAAAACAGTGAGAAAGTTGGTTATAGAGGCCAATGACACCAGAATGAAAATTATGAGCTTTTTAAAGGAAATTTTGAAGGATTCAGTGTTCCACACTATTTGCCTCCTTTAAAGGTGGGTGTTGGGCAGGTGTAATTTGAGGATATCTTTTCTTTTCACCCAGATGATCCATTTTAATTGGGATATTTAGGTATTATATTTGAATATCGATAGGGATAAAATTATGTCCATTATCAACCAAAATCACACTCAGTGTGTGTTTGTTCTTGATACACTGGAACTAACAAAGTACACGGGACATTCCTGAAGTTGTGATATATTGCTGTTTCCTCTTCCTTCTGGTAAACCATACATACAGTATCTTTCCTCATTATCTCATTCAGACCCCAAATACTGTAATATTAATGCAAACCAGTTTTTTATGAGTTCTTCTACTGTCTGTTGAGGCTAATCCCCAATTGTTGCTTTGATTATTTATTTAGTTATTATTGTCATTAGAATTGCTGCCTCTGTCATTATTATGATATATTTATTATGCATTGAGAAGTTTTATACATCATTTAATTTTTTACCCAAGTTTATTGGGTAGCGACATTACTCCACCTTAGTTTTATCTACCTATTGTGTGCTCTTTTCTCTCTTTATCAATCAACCAATAAAGACATTTGTGTATATATACATATATATTGGCATGCATGTAAGTATAAACTTTGTACACATTCATTTTCAGTGCATAAATATCTTTCCATGTTTTGTGTTATATAATTAACATATCTACTATGTATAGAGTGACAATATATGCACAACTGTATTTATAGGTAAGTATATATATGTATCTTTATTAGTAAAACCTAGTCTTTATTTATGAAAATGTATTTATATATATAAAGTTTTCCGTATAAAATTATTCACTCACTTGTTTCTATTTTTGTGGTAAAACTCTCAACATGTATTCATCCTATAATTATGGCTTTGAATGTCATCATGTATTTTTAAAAAGACTGGTTTGATTAATCTTACTAATTTATACAATGTATGGTTCCCTCATTCAAAAATGCAAAATTGTGCTATATTGTGCCTTGAGATAATTTTAGTCATTAGTATTCATGTACATGACATCCTAGGTTTTAAATTGATGTGAGCACAGTCTATATTTTGTTGTTTATGGACAGAAAATATGAAAAAAAACTTATTATTTTTCCCGTAATAATGATACAAGAATGTAATGGAATTTTGTTCCATGTAATTTCTTTCAAGCTAAAATTTTCTTTAAAAGTGAAGATATTCATTTTTAAATTATTGTTATCATACCATAAAACCTATTCTCTCTCTCTGTATATAGGCAAGTGTTGGTAACTTCTTTTCACACACACAGAAACACATTTATTACCTAGGAAGGATGTTGAATAGTATAATTAATGTGAGAATCCTGTAACTCCTGGGAAGTATAATAATGACATAAAGTATAATAATGACATTTGTAAATGTTGATAGCTGTGGAAGGATGTATTCAGGTCTTCAGGATTTAATCTTTTCTTAACAGAAACTTTTTCATCTTCTCTTTAGATACAATTATATGCCACTGTCTGGCATAGAATATATTGACGTGAATTCCAAAGTTCACATGTAGAGTAAATATATAATTATTCTAGGAAAGTTTAAGTAGGATAATGAGCTTTGAGCTAAGTTGTTAAAGGTAAGTGAAAATCAATTCAGAGAACATGGGTCAAGAGAGGTCACTAAAAAGAGGGGGAACGTTTATTATTGAAATATATGGCTGCAAGAGAGTAGGCTATGTAGGGGAACCACCTTTTAAATCTTATCCTTGTAAGTAGACTTAATTAACCAATTTAAGTCTAGTGTTCAAGTAAGTGTTGATTTTTGCTTTATACATAACAGTTTGTTATTCCTGAGTGTGGAAAAATTTAACCCCCTTCTTTCTTACATCAATGGTCTTTTGTTTGTGGAAAAATCCATTTATAACCTCTCTGGAGGTGAAAAGTGCAGGACTTTAAAATAAAAATGGCATTTATTTGCACTGTCCTCTAATATATTGCATGCTCCTTATAGAAATTAAACAATGTGATATTCCTAACCAAATGAAATTTTGTTGTCTGCAATTCTTTTCTAGACATTTGGGCATTAGATGTTTTGTAGTCATATAACAATAATAATTACAATTACAGTAATGATTGTAAGAAAACACTGAGCTGACATTTTGAGATATTTTAAATATTACCCTGAATTTCTAGGGTTTTCTGTTTGTTTGATGGATCATTTCATTTTTCTATCAATGCTAGTATGATACCCTTCATTCATGCTTCTATTCCACTAAATGTGTATCTATTGTTATGAAAATCAACTTCTCTTTCCTGTGATACCCAGGGTTGATCTCAATACCTGACACGTACTAAGTAGGTACTCCTATCACTTGAGCCATATCATAGCTCTAAAATACTGTTATGAATAATTGTCTTCTCCCACTTAGCCCTGAAAACTGACTCCTCAGAGCATCTACCTATTTATTGGCTGTCATCACAACTCTTCATTAGTAAAGTCCAAGCAGATAACATGAAATACTTCTCTATGTTTTGTAATACTCTTTATTTCAGATATTTACAAGAAAAATTTTTCACTCAGTTCTAAATTTGTCAAAAGCAGGAGAAAGGCCTACATTAAATTTTTTTTCACAGAATAGGCATTATAACATACATATTTTATGAATGCATTTGAAAATTAATGTTCATCCTTCTTTTTCACTCTAGTTTCTAATTGTCATAATTAATTTTGATAATTGTTTAGAATTGAAGAGTTACACACTCTATTACCTGAGTTCATGTAAATCTTATGAATAGGTTTTTCAATTTTAAACATGTTTCCAAATACTCTATTAACAATCTATTTAATTTTCAAGTTTAGAAGATTGTTTTATATTATAATTATTATAGTAGAGGCTAAACACCAATGGCTCACACCTGTTAATCCTAGCAACACAAGAGGCTGACATCTGAGAATCATTGCTGAAAATCAGCCCAGGTAAGAACATCTATGAGATTTTTATCTACAATTAGATACCAAAAATAAAAATAGAAGTTGATAAATGGAGCTATGTCTCTGTGGTAGAGTGCTAGCCTTGAGAAAAATTGCTCAGAAACATTGTCAAGACTCTGAGTTCCTCACAGTTACTCGGGTAATTGTCTCAAGTGAACCAAATTGAATCAAACTAATACTTTTCTTGCACCAAACTGTAAGATTTGGTCCATAGAATTCTTTTAGAAGAGGAAAAAAATAACTTTAGAAAGATAGAAAAGAGTACCTGTGGCTCACACCGTACTGCTTACAGCTAACTACTCAATGGCTGAGATCTGGGAATCATGGTTTGAAGCCAGCAAACATAGTAAAGGATGTGACTTTTATCTTCAAGATACTACCAAAAAAGCCAAACTCAAGTGGCTCAAATGGTAGAGCACTAGCCTTGAGCAAAAGAAGTTCAGGGATAGTGCACCATGACTTCAAAAGTCAGAGCCATATTTAAAAATAATTCCATATAACCACTACCTGAACTCTAAGAAGATTACGTTTATACTTCCATTTGGGAGCTAGAGAAAGTTAAACACAGTACCAGACCAGCCATGGTGAAAATCAGTGTCAGGCTACACTCCCAGAACCCCCTAAAACCATGCTGTAGCTACAGAGTGAGATGTTTTAACTTTATTGACCAAGAAGTAATAAGATCCCTCCTATCTCTATTTCCTGAGTACCTTACATAACAGGCCACTGGTCCTGACAAAGACAACCTTATGGATACCTTTGTAAGATTGTTTTAATTTACTTTTAAAATTCTCTTATATAAGCATTAATAACGTTCGGATAACTTTCATCATAGACAGATAGATACAGAGTTACTTCCACAAATATGAAAAAGAGGAAACTGACACAAGCTTAATTATATGTATATATTTCTATGACATTTATTACATGTTATAACAGAAGTATTCAAGATATATATCTAGGGATTCACTACAAAGACCTTCTGTGTATATATTTATGATATTTGTCCCTTATGTTGGAAATGATTATGTAGTTACATATCCATCATTTTATCATATAAGGGGTCCATTTTTTAAAGTATCCATATATTTACACAATATCCCCAATCAGCCATCCCTCCAACTCTCTCCCTCATGCCTTCACCTCCTTTTTAAAACATTAATGTCTTTTTCCAATGTGCTGCTTTTGATATTATAATCTAACAAGTAGTTGAGAAAATGTTTTATTGAAAAGCTGATGTAAATACTAGACAGAATCTATGCAGATATGAAATTGTGTGCTCCTCTTAGAGAAAAATCATAAAAACCAACAAACACAAAACCACCACCAGGCCTCAGGGGTACACGCGGCTAATCCTAGCTACTCAGGAGGCTGAGATTTGAGGATCTTGATTCAAACCCAGCTGAGGCATAAAAGTCCATGAGACTCTTTTTTTAATTAAATTTATTTTATTTTATTTGTAAACACACTGTACAGAGGGGTTACAATTACATGGGCAGGATAATGCGTACATTTCTTACCAAGCATTGCAGCTTCCTCCTTTGTTTATCCTTCACATCCCTT
>NW_012267237.1:15333811-15350485 GCF_000151885.1 Dipodomys ordii | reverse complement strand
TTGATTTCCTTTTTCAAGATTTTAAAATTTTCATCATAGAGGTCCTTCACTTCTTTGGTTAAGTTAATTCCTAGATATTTTATTTTTTGTGGGGCTATTACAAATGAAGTTGCTTTCCTAATTTCAGCCACACTTTTCTCATTGTTTGCATACAGAAAGGCCATTGATTTTTGGGGGTTAATTTTATACCCTGCTACTTTGCCAAATTTTGAATCACCTTGAGTAATTTGGGAGTGGAGTCTATGGGATTCTTTAAATACAAGATCATGTCATTTGCAAAGAGGGAGAGTTTTATTTCTTCTTTCCCTATTTGGATCCCCTTTATGTCTGCATCTTGTCTTATTGCTGTAGCTAGGCATTCTAATAGTAGATTGAAGAGAAACAGAGAGAGTGGACATCCTTGTCTTATTCCTGAGTTAAGAGGAAATGGCTTTAGTTTTTCACCATTAAGTATAATGCTGGCTGTAGGTTTGTCTTATACAGCCTTTATTGTATTGAGGAATGTTCCATGGATTTTTAATTTTTCCAAAACCTTCATCATAAAGGGGTGTTGGATCTTGTCGAATGCTTTTTCTGTATCTATTGAGATAACCATGTGGTTCTTATTCTTGCTCCTTTTGATGTGATGAATTATATTAATTGATTTGTGTATATTAAACCAGCTTTGCATCCCTGAAATGAATCCTGTTTGATCATGGTGTATGATTTTTTGGATGAATTGTTGAAGTCGGTTGGCCAATATTTTGTTGAGAAGTTTTGCATCAATGTTCATCAAAGAAATGGGTCTATAGTTCTCTTTCTTTGATGAGTCCCTGCCTGGTTTTTGGATGAGGGTTATGATGGCTTCATAGAATGTGAGACTCTTATCTACAATAAACTATTCAGAAAAAGCTAGCAGTAGAGTTGTAGCTCAAGTGGCAAAGTGCTAACTTTAAGCAAGAGAAGCTCAGGGACATTTCCAAGACCCAAAGTTCAAGCCTCAGGACTGGAAAACAAAACAAAACAAAAAAACCCAAACAAAAAGAGCATCACAAATGTGTATGGGCAATTAAAGAGGAACAGTGTAATTAGGCACTGCAAATTAGTGTTTTTTTTCTTATTACCTTTAAGTACTTATACAAAAGGATTTGGAATATAATGTATCTTGATTAATGGTACCCCTTCAGTCTCCATAAGTGTCCCAAACCTACCCATTCTCTCATGACCTGCTTCCATTTTCACATTTGTACATTGGGTATTATGACTGTATTCACTCATCATTTCTCTTTTCATTTGTTTTTTCCCCTTTCCTCCCAGTCTTCATCCCCTTCAAACAAGATGTGTTTCAGTTTACTGATATTCATTTTGTTAAACTCTATAGCTAATTCTTCAAGAGAATTTTAGTGTTTTAGAAGATAAAGTAATTAGGGTAACATTATTCAACAGCAGTTTAAACATAGCTAGATGGATGCTCATATTAATATAAATTTGATTCAGCCATAGGCCAAACTAAGCTTAGTCCTGTTAGAACTATTATTTGTAAGTAGATAGTTTCTGTCTCTAACTTTGAAGCACAAATGAGATTTGGAAAGGTAGAAACCAGCTTGCCAGCATAATAAAGTTTGGCACATGAGATTTATTTTCTGACATCTTTATTTCAGAAAAACTGTGCCTGGAATATGGATTAGTCAGAACTGCTGGCCTGTCAGGCTAATCAGGGTAATCCTGTCACTTTCCATGTCACTAGTTGACTTCAGGCCTAAAGCATGCCATTAGCTCAACCTTGGTTGTTTTAAAGTCATCTTGCTCGGTTTGACATTCTAATGGGTGTGGGCATTGTCATTAGGGTTCCTTGCCATACAATGTCCTGATAGGAAAATTTGTGTCATTAAAATTTTTATAAATGGTTCACTAACAATGTGAGTATCTTGTTGTTACTTCCTTCTAAAGATGTATGACATAAAGTAGTTATCATTGAAAGATTTTATGTTTTAATGTTATGGTAATTTAGTCACTGTTATTTTTCAAAGCCAAGCATTCTCATGCTTATTAACAGAAAAAGTTAAACTTTACCTTGTTGAAGATTTCAGCAGGAGATGCTATTCCTTTTCTGAGTATTGGGTGACTGGAATGACTGTGTTCAGCCATGCTGAAATGCCTGAGTGGGTGAGTGTATGCGAATAGTAGGCGCACTGCTGAGGCTCTGCACATTTCAAACTAGTAACAGTCATTAATAAAGTCCTTATGTTGAAAAACGAACTTTTCAACTTTGGCGGGGGGGGGAGGGAGGGGGAGGGATTCGAAGGGGAAACAAAGGAGGAGGCAACAATGCTCCATAAGAAATGTACTCATTATCTTGCCCATGTAATTGTAACCACTCTATACGGTATTTTCACAATAAAAAAAATCCATCAATGAACAAATAAAAAAAAAGATCTCTCTCAATCTTCAAATAAGAAGAACCATAGATGCATAGCATATATAAGTATATATTTGAAATATCAAGCAACCTATATTAGCAATATGATCAATTCATTGCTAACTGTGCCTTCTGCACTACTGATAGTTTTGTGACCCTCCTAATAATGTTAACCCATTTTCTCTTCAGAAAAATAGATACCATTGTAGCAACATGCTTAATATTGTTTTCTTACATTAAATAAAAACACACTTCTATCTATGTGAATAATGGTTAACTAATAATTTAGAGGCATGTGTTATTTTCAACTATATATATATATTTCAGAAAGTTCTTATGATTATATCCAACTTAGTTCATGTAGTCTTTAATAAGTATTTAATAAGTATTTATATCTTATAAGCAAAATCATAGTTTGAAAATATAGTAAATAAAGCTATTGAGAAGAATATTTTCATTTTGTTTTCTCATAACTAATTAAAAGAATATTTTCCTTTTTGGTCATTGTAATTACTCACTAGTGAGAAAAATGTCAGCCTCTGTTCAGCTCTGCTCAATGAGGAATCACATTACTGATCCTCTCTGATCTACAGTTAAAGGGTGAATTATATTCCACGGTTAAAGTGAACGCTTTTAGGTTTAATTTGAGTAAGATTTTGCTCTCAAGAAGAATCACAGAGCAGCAAATATATTTCACAGTACACTATGGGACATTATAAAGTTTTGCAAGAAACAAAGGTGCTTCCCATCTGTCTCAGATTGAACAAAATACTCATTGGAGGAGTTCATAGTTTTAGCTCTTAATTAGGTTCTTCAACTTTTCCATGATGTCATTTTAATGAGTGTGTCAAATATTGAGCATTCAATTACCCCAAACTGTCTTTTATTTTTATAAAATTGCCTTTTATCTTATTCTCGCTAAAATTAAATTTCCTTTATTCTAAAGAACATGTAAATTTAAACTTTTGCTCCTTCATTTAATAACTGTGTGACTTGCAACAATGTCTTGAACTTCAGTGACCCCCCCCCGTTATTTAAATGATCCTGTGGAATGATGAAAGATGCAAGATTAGATGAACCCCTGAACTGAACTTGTTAACCTTCAGTAAAACCCACTGAGCATCCACAACCTGTGTTGTTTCTTCCAGGGCATAACTTTCCCCATCCCTCCGCAGCACAGCATGTGCTTTTTGTTTTTGGTTTTTTTTTTTTTTTGCAATTCTCTTCAGCATCTATGTACAGTTCAAGGACAAATCTCTTCCAGTGATGAAAGTCTGACACCACCACTAAGTTGATATGTTTTGCAGAAAGAAAATACATTAAACGCAAAAGGTGCTTCCAGTTTTTGCCTTTCTCTGTGGAGCAGAATAAGAGGGTTGAAGAAGAGAAAGTAAAGAGAGAAGCAAGTGGAAGATCTGGATATCTACCTTCATCCAGTTTTAAAGAATTTGGATTAATGAGGTATAAATCACTGTATTCAAAGTACTATAGACAAAATATTTCTGTATCATTTTTCATTATGTTAAAGCCACTTTTAAGTTCCATACAGGACATTTTTAATAGTGTGTGGTAAATGCAATTCAAATTAATGACTAAAGGAAGCTAAAGGAAGGTGAAACTGCTTACCTTCATGTTGGTGCAGGAACTGAAGAAAATTCAATGAGCAGATTCTGGCTTATTAGCATGCAGCTATGCCTGCTCTGTGCCCAAAGCTAGCTTCTGTGCTTACATTTTCCATCCTTTCATGCTTTGCTGATTGGAACACTGCATTTGGCCTTTGTAATGGTCAAAGAAGTAGAAGGAAGCTATACTGGAATGGTTGTCCTGAAAAATAAACACATTCAATGTGTAAAATCAATTGTAGTATATGACATTCACATTGTTCTCCTTGAAAGTTTTCAATAGTTGCAATAACAAAACATAAGTATTCTTTTATATAATTTAATATAATTGGAGATAAATGAAATGAAAGGGCCATATCTATTGAAATATTGATTTATTTTGATATCTTAAGATAAATATACACATCACATTTATTAAAATCCATGCCAAGTTCATTTAATGTATTAATAAAAGGTTTTCAAGTTTAATACATTTATTAGCAAAGTCTATATAAGCTATCTATTACCTAAATGAGATTACTATTATTTTTCTATCTGATATATGTGAAGTTATAAATTGTTTCTGAGTTAACAAATGAAGATGAAAAATCAGATGCAGGAGTCCATTTAAACAACATTCAAAGAGATTTAAAGTGTTTATAGTACAGCGTACAGACATGTAATGAATTTTAATATGAATTATTGTAATATGAATTACTAAATTGTATTCTTTGCTCTATAAATTGCTTTGGGATCTTAAAACAATCTATATCATTTGATATAGATTTGATCTGATCACAAAAGAACGATTAGCAATAACTGTTTAGTTCAGAGAAAAACATTTTCTAAATAACTGTATTAGAGTAAGGTACCTATTCACTCATAGGAATCTATGTTTTTAGAGAAAACTGGAAGATAGTGTTTTGCTGATTAATATCCCACAAAAAATTCTTGTTTTAAAATCTATCTCCAGGTTTTCCTTTGAGAACTGTTCAGTTTCTATTTAAAGGAGAAAATTCTATCTCATTGGTTTGTACTGTTTTTAATTCTACAATTCTCACATTATATTCTATCAGTGGAGTAAAAGACACCATAGTTGGTATAATTTTAGGTAGTATTTGAAATAAAATATTTAATAGAATAAAATCTAATATATCATATATTTAAGGTTGAGGCACTGTGAATTACAGAGTTCTTATTATCTTCTCTGCTTATCATCTAGGAAGTACCACAATTTATTCTCTGGAGTTAATGAATTACATTATATTGAGAAGATGTAATTTCAGTGAAGTGTAATTCCAGGAGTCAGTAAACAGACTTGGAATGTAATACTCTATGGCTGTTAATGATTCTCTGTGAAGGTGTTGAACTTTACTACAATTTTTTATTATGTGGGCAAAACTACAAAAGAAAGCACAAAAAATCCATGTACATTCACCAAAGGTTTTTTTTGTAATTTCTTTTTAAAAAATTTATTTTGAAAATACTGTACAGAGGGGTTACAATTACATGGGCAAGATAATGAGTACATTTCTTATCAAGCATTGTAGCCTCCTCCTTTGTTTCCCCTTCCCAACCCTTCCCATACTCCCCCCTGCCCCCCCAATCCTCCCTGCCCCCCCACCCCAAAGTTGTAAAGTTTGTTTTCGACATAACGACTTGTACATCTCATTGTTGCAATGACACCAAAGTTTTTTGTTTGTTTTATCTGTCACTTGAACTCTGGGCCAGGTTGCTGTCCCTCAGGTCTTCAGCTCAAAGCGAGCTCTACCACTTGAGCCACAATGCTACTTCTGATATTCTGGTGGCATGTTGGACATAAGAGTCTCACAGAAGTACCTGCCCTGGCTGGCTTTGAAAGGCAATTCTCAGATCTCAGCCTCCTGAGTAGCTAGGATTACAGGCATGAGCCACCAACACCCGGCTGTCAAAGGTTATTTTTATTTTGTTTGAAGTATTTTTTTCCATATTGTTTTTTTTTTAATTTGTATTATCTTTAAGTAATTGTACAAAGGAGTTCCCATTCTATAAATCAGGCTATGAACAGAGTGTATGTGTCTTTATCAATGTTACCACTTCAAAGTTCTCGAGCACCACTCCCAGCCCAGCCTTCTCTCACTTTTCCATTATTTCAGGGTACGTAATGATGTCTTTGCCATTTAACAAAGCAGCTTATATGTCCCATACTTTGTGATCTGTGTTATTTCTTGAACATGTTCAAAATTACACAATATATTCCAAACCAAATATAACCATACTTCAAATCTAGGCACTGATGGCTCTTGCCAATGTTGCTAGCTAATCAGTAATCTCAAATCAAGAGGATATTTTCCTTCTTTCTTTTTTCTTATAAGGCCAATCCAATACATAATTTCACCAGATTCCAACTCCAAAATTACCAGCAAAATGTTTGGCTGGTAGTGTGGCTCAAGTTGTAGAATACCAGTATAGAAAAATGAAAGATTCAGAGTTTAAATCTCAGAAACACATAGTTTCAAATCTAATGTGAACATTTCTTTAATTCATTGACTTAGCCTACTCAGTAAGCAAATTGAAATTTTATGAAATTTGGAAACAAAGTTTTCATAACAAACACTCTAAAATCTTTGTTAAAATTCAGATAAGATAAAATGAGCTGGGCACTGGTGGCTCATGCCTGTCTTCTTAGCTACTCAGGAGGCTGAGATCTGAGGATCGAGGTTCAAAGCCAGCCTGGGAGAAAAGTCCGTGAGACTTTTATCTCCAATAAACCACTAGAAAACCAGAAATGGCACTGTGGCTCAAGTGGTAGAACTCTGACCTTGAGTTGAAAAACCGAGAGACAGTGCCCAGGCCCAGAGTTCAAGTCCCACAACTGACAAAAAAAAAAAAAAAAGAGGAAGCAATAACCATCATCAGATTTAAATTCTATTAAGCTGTTTTGTACTCAATCAACTATACATCATAATTAATTTATAATTATATATTATAATCAATAAATGGAAAAGTACTAAAATTGTAATATGAAAATAATTTATTGCATATTTATAGTGACTGAATACTGAGTGTGAATATATTTGATGATTTTATATTTTATATTATATATTTATGATTTGATATTTTATAACTTGGCCATTGTATAGCAAGTACTTGCAAAAACATGTACTGGGAATGATATTTTCGGTTGCTGCAGCAATGAAAAACACTAAAATCTCACCTCTGATGGAACCCGTGAATGCATGATTGCATTCAATTCATAGCAATATGCTTTTGCAAATGGAATCAAAACAAATGTAAATCTAAATTTTAACCATTTCTAGAAAGGACATATTATTTAAAAATAAATATTCACTTCAGTGTTTTTATGACTTCTTTCCTCCTCTAGAAGTACTTCAGCATCAGAGTGCAATGTGTGGCAAACCACCAGAAAACTGGAAGTGGCACTGTAGCTCTCAAGTGGTAGAGAGCTAGCCTTGAGCTGAAGAACACAAGGACGGCACCCAGGCCTACAGTTCAGGCCCCAAAAATGACAAATAAATAAATTAAATAAATAAAATTTCAGCAACTAAAATGAGCTAATAGGATATTCTGGGAAAAGTTTTAAAATCCCTAATATACTCTTGGCAGAAACTAATGTTGAATTTTACACAATATGACATATAGGTTAAAAAGTAAGGGAAATTCAGTTCTATGAAAGAGACAAAAAACAGAAAATAATTTTTTTAAAGACTAAGAATACATTGCCATCTGTTACAGAAGAAAAATAAAGTTAACACAGAACTCCTTTCTCCATAGAACTCTATCATTTATAAAATTAGCATTAAATAATAAGTGAAGAAGAATAATTCATGTCCTGTTTCCATTTTTCCCAGCAAATCATATTGGGTTATTATTATAATATGTGAAGTAAACAAATCTTTCTCCCATCCATGTTCTAAGCAATGTCTGCCAGGTGGTGATATCTCCACAATGTTGGCTCTTCCTGTGTGGCGATGTCCACTATAGCAATGACGATTCAATTTTCACATTTTTGCTGTGGATTACTGATGAATAGCTCATTTGGATTTTAGCAATGCACTTGTTAAATTCTTTTCACATGCCATCATCGGCGCCTTCCTGTAGTCCTTTACATCCTCTTCAAAAATGACCACAATCGTGACCAGTTGCTAAAATGAAGCTGATTGCATTTACTGTGCCAGAATAATTGTTTCTATTATGGCTATTTACATGACTCACAGAGCAAAATCAAATGTGTTTTTCCCAGCCAAATTTCAAAAGATTCATCCAAGAAAAGTCACTTTTTAATATCAGTACCTAAATGATCTAAACCTGAGAATATTATGAATTAACCCTACTATGGTTTTATTCGATGTTGTAAAAATAAATAATTACATACCATATATAAATTAGCTAATAGTATCATAATATTAACAACCCTACAAAGATAGTGAACATGAGTTATCATATGACTTAATCCATTCTAGAAGAGCTTGCCATATACACATATAAAATATTTTCTGAGCATATTCATTAAATAAAACTCTGAAATTGAAAAATGGAAGATTATAGTGAGAAACATACATATACATGCAATTAATATACATATGCTTTTATTTACAGAGATGTACAAAACATAAAATTCCAGTAAATGAAAATGGAAACATGCTCATGATTCAATTTTTTATTGAATCTAAAATTTTCAAAGATTAATCTGTGTATTCTAAGAGTCATTGTCATATAATGTTTAAAATCTTAATTTTCTATGTATGTGCATAAATGTAGATTTGCCGTGGGTTTGTTTATTTTACTCTCAGGAATAAATTGAGGAGGACTTAAGGAAGGCAATGAAATGTTACCATCCCTGTGGGTCCTGGATAATCAGAGAAAACAACACACAAAGGTTTTGGAATGATCACTAAGCTACAGTGGCTTTTAATTTTACTGTTCCTTTTAATTTAATGGTACATATTATGTTCATTCTATTCTGGACAAGATATATTTTACAATTTCTCTTTAATGAGAATAAAGAAAAGATGGTATATATACTCCTTTACCTAAGAGCTTCTAGTGTTAACTTGTTTTCTGCAGCATAAAATCCCAATTCCTAGCATGGCCCCAAAGCTCAGCCCTTAGGTTGAGCAAATTCATCCTTTGCAACCTCATCTCCCGATCAGCTTTGTCCCAGACCTATATTCTAGGGCGATTATTCACAATCATTTCCCAAGTATATACCTGAGCTACACACCTACAGGTCTCTCTGCCTCATATGCACTCTTCTTCATTCATCTGGTTAGCTCCTCTACTTTCAAACTCAGATACTAGAAATTGAATAGAACCTTCCTTCATAATTCTTTTACATTTCTTTAAATATTTGGACAAAGAGTTGCCATTTTACAAAGCACCACATGGATACACTAAATCTAGATAAATGTCACCCCTTTCAACATTCTTAGCTATTACTCCCCTACCCCACATCTTCCCATACTCTTTTTAATTTTGTAAGATATACAGTAGCTTTTAAAAACCATGCATGTGTTGTTCTGGAGAGCTGGATTCTGAGAATTCACAGTTTTGAAGCTACCCTACATCTTCCTTCAATTTCTTTCCCTCAAGGTCTTCAGTGTGTTCCCTGGCTCAGTGTGCCACTGGCTGAACGCAGGGCAGAGGGTCACAGTGAACTGCCTCATCAGAGTCTGAGAACATCACATGAAAGGATGGGGAAGTAGAGCTACAGCTCTTCAACTTGTGGGAAATACCACTTACAGCAACTGAGAAAGGTTGTGAGGAACCGAATGAATCTGAAAGGGTCCATCCAAGGAAGAGAAGCAGTGGCAGACAATGTTTATCTCAGTAGCATCTTATCCCAGTCAGCTTATGTCAATAAGCAGCACTTATTGAGGAAGAACAAACATACCACAAGTAATCATCAACAGATTTTCTTCTCACCCTAGATTCACACAGCTTCTCCTTGGTTAACTGCTATTGATGGTAACGGCGGTGTTAATGGACACCTTGGGAAGTTTTTTGTTTCTAGGCTTTCAGTTTTTGTTTTGAATCAAAAGAACATTTAATAAAGGTAAACTTTCAAACTTGGTGTATAATCTTAGTCTAAAACTACTCTTTGGATGTTAATAGTCTGCAACACAGCTTGAAAGGACTGTTCTAAGGGAGCTGCAGTACAGGGAGTCAAATTTGCATATGTTATTCTCAGCTGAATGCAGTGGAAATGGTTCATGTTAATAAAATGTCACCATTGTATTTAATGAGGAAAGTTAAAATGGAATGTTTACTATTTTCATACCGTGTTTTGTTTAAAAGTTTCTATTTTAGGTTTCTTTTTATTGCTTGGATATGAGTTCCTAAACTTAGTAATCTATTTTTGATGTTAAATTATTTAAAATTATCAGATTTCATGTCCAATTATTTGAAATTTATCATATATTTATCTTTATAATTAATTTTCAATTAATTGTATTGTGATAGAACATTGTTGGCGAGGAGTTAATTTTACATTGGTTGAGATCTGTTAATCTCTGAAAAACCTTTATGGAAAGTAATGTGGTTAATTTGAGGAAACAACCTTATTTTTATCTTGTTAATGAATGGAATAACTTTATTTAGGTTAATTTTAGGTTAATTACCTCCTCAAATACCCACCTCCAAATTTTGGTCATTCTTAGACTGTGAGTTAGGATGAGTAAAAAATTTTAGAGGGTTTCAATCAGTCCAAAATGTATGTGTACACATTGTGACTTAATATATTTTTCTATTACTTTTTTAAATATGCTCTTCTGTGATATTTATTTACTCATTCACTTATTCATTTATTATAAGAAGCTTAAAACTTAAACTTAGTGGTTATACAACAAATGCCAATGTATTTTCCATAAATGTTTCTTTTCATAAAGAAAGTCCCCACTTTTATTGCCAAATACAGAAATAATAATCTTTTGGAGACTATTGGGAAAAAAGTGAGAAAACATGCTTGGGAAATGTTACAGAGGTCTATTTAGATGGCAGTGAATTATTGAGCAAAGCAAAATATTAGACATTATTTTACCACCAGGAAGTATTACATTAGAAGGAAGGAATTGGAATTGTTCAGCACAGTGTTTTTATTAGCAAAATGGTTAATTTTCTCTTGGAGAGATTTTGGATAAGTCATGTATATAGACATTTATCCTGCTGAGGTTTCCAGTTTATTTTCAAAGTATGCCATTATCATCTTGATCCTTTGGATTTTGTAGAGTACTTTTTAACTCTAATATTACTAATTTGAGTCCCTTTTCTCTTTTTGGTCAAATTAGCTATAGGCTTAGTTTTTCAGAGAAACATGTTTTTAATTTAATTTTATTGTAAAGATGCTTTACAGACCACAGTGACCCACAAAATCATGAATACAAGTAAGGCAATGAGTACATTACTTGTTGATCATTGTTACTCCTTCCCTTATTGTTGTCCCATTATCCCTTCCCTCCCTGACTCCCACACTCCTCCCCACCACAGCCCACTCCCCCACCAGAAGTTGTAAAGTTCATATCCAATACACTGTCCTGTGGGTATCATTATTACAATGGATCATCCTATGTCCTTGTTTAGTTATTCTCCTTTCCCTCCCCAGATAAGACAAATGTATATAACAAAATCAAGTACAGTGACAATAGGGATATGCCACAGGGGGATGAACATACAAAGGAAACAACAAAAAAAATCACATAGTATATTTAAAACAACAACAACAAATAAAGACTTCTTTTGTTTAACCAGTTCTGTAGTATTTTAGTCTTTATCTCTGCTCTAAATTTTATTATTTCTTTCCACCTACTTGTTTCTGATTTGACTTGTTCTTGAAGTTTGAGATGCATCATTAGGCACATTAAATGAGTGCTCTCTTTTTTAGCTTGTAAAGCTCATAAAAATTTCATCTGTTCCTTGTCTTAGTTGTATCACAAAAAAATCTGTGGCGTAAATGGGGCTCTGGAAACCATGAGATACATGTATATATAACAGGACTCTTTCTTACTCAATTTCAGCACATGGGTTAGGATCAGACCCTTGACACTGGTTCACTAGCCTCAGTCTCAAAATTTCTTTGCCACTCTGGCTGGCGTCTGGCATTGAGTATCTCTTCTAGTAAGGGAGGAGGGTGTTATGCCCAACTACTACCCTGGCCTCCAGATTCTCAGCTCCTTATATTGGTGCTGCTAAAGAGAGAATCTTAAGATGCTGTACTTCCCCTGTGTGGATGACCACAGTGGCCCACAAAGTCATGTCTACATATCCCAACCTGAACTTACACAGCTTCTTTAATTGGCAATATCTAGATTTAGCTTCTAATTTCACCCAACAGATTTCCTCTCACTATTATTTCTACTCATTAAAGTAGTACAATTAGTGAATATATTTGGATTTTTCCTTAACTACACATTTTTTATGGAATCTGTAAATAATTTCAGATGTTTGAAATTGCTTTCAAAAAGGAAAATAACATTGGATTTCTTTTAAATTATTCATTTGTACTACTTATTTATGTCAGTCAATTTCTCCAGAAAGAATGCTAATAAATAGATAACAAATAGACTACAGGTAGATGCACAGTACATACACACACACACACACACACACATATATATGCATGCATGCCTCCCTCCCTCCCTACCTACATACATACGTACATACATACATACATGAGGGGGCATTTGACAGGAACATCAGATCACAAGTGACATATATGATTGTGCCTTAAGCCAAGGATAGTTCTATGGATTAAAATATAATCCCTCAACATTAAATCACAAGTAGTATATTGGACAAACCAATGAACAATGGTGCCTTTAATGTATATTTAAAAACCTGTTCAAGAATTGTGTTTCTATTTTTGTTGTTGTTGATCATGGGGCTTGAAATAAGTTCTTGGGCTTAGTCCTTGAGCTTTTCTCTTCAAGACTAGTACTCTATTATTATGAGCCACATCCCCACTTCCAATTTTCTGGTGGTTAATTGGAGATGACTTTCCCCCATGTTATAACCCCTGTTTTCATTGCATTTGATGCTGATGCCCTGCATCTTGTATATACACTTCTATAATTTGGAGAGAGGAAGGAAAAAAAAAACAAAATCCTTAAACAGGGATACAGGTTGACCCATTGTAACAATGAGATGTGCAAGACAATATGTTGAAAGAGAACTTCACAACTTCAGTGGTGGTGGGGGGAATGGTAGTTGTGGAGGTGGGAGGGAAGGGATGGTAGGGGAAAAACAAAGGAGGAGGCAACAATGCTTGATAGAAAATGTACTCATTACCTTGCTCATGTAACTGTTACCACTCTGTACAGTATTTTTACCAAAAAATGTACAAAAAATGTCTCACAGACTCTTCTAACAAGCATTACTACCTCCTCCTTTATTTTTCCCCTATCATCCCTTCCCTTCCCATCCCCCAAGTTGTAAAGTTTATTTTCAACATAGTGTCTTATACATCTTATTGTTGCAATGGGTCAACCTGTATCCTTATTTCAGCATTTTGTTTTTTCTGCCCAGGCTTGCTTTGGATTGCAATCTTCACATCTCAGCTTACTGAGTATTTAGGATTACAGGCATGCACCACTAGCACCTGGTTTATTATTTTTATGTAGTACTTGTTAAGCTCACCAAGAAATAAAATTACAGCTAAAGTTGAAAAATACTTAAATAAAATCTGACAAATCATCTTGGTGAAACATCACTCTTATTTATCAGACTGACATGAAATTCAGTATATAGAATTTTCAATGTTGAATGCTTTAAGGTTTCCCCAATGAAGCATTCTCTGTTTACACAAGTTTGGAAAGATAAGTTCCTTTTATTTTCTATAAAAATATCTCCAAAAAAGAAAGAGAAATCATTTGAATAAATTTTATTCCATTCTCTCTAAACTTCTTGAACCACAGTATGTTTCTTAATTATCATTTTTTATTATTTTAAATTTATTATCAAGGTGATGTACAGAGGTGTCACAGTTACCTATGTAAGATAGTGAGTATATTTCTCGTCAAAACTGGTTACCCCCTTCTTCATTTTTCTCCTATTTTCCCTCCTCACCATCCTCCCAATTTGTATAAATATTTAAATAGGATGTAGAACAAAGTTTGATTAACCTTTATTTGGAATATATTTCTCTCGTGACAAAATTCTGCTGCAATCATTATCCTGTTCTATAGAATACTTGTGAACAAACCAATAATTGGCTTCTCTGTCTTCAATTTTAAAAAAGTGAAATCTATCGGCTGCCACAGCATTATTTTTATCAGCACTTCCCCCATCCTTGTGTTGTTATCTAAACTGCAAGAATTTATGAACTACATCTTTAAAGGATGTCACATTTACCCTTGTCGGACATTATATCTACCACTATAATTAGTATGTCACTGTGAATTTACAGTGCTTTGTTTAATACTGAAAATTCTCTTGTTATCTCAACAGCTATACTACCTTGAAATTAAATATGCCAAGTGAAAAAAGTCCTCTCTAATAAAGAATGAAATTTACTTTAGACATTTTTATTGCATGAGATGTATCATAAACACTGTGTAGTTTAGATTTATGTGTTAGACATAATTGCCCATTAAAATGAATAGAAAACATATTGCTCATTTCAGGTAACAAAATATCACTGAATCGAATCCTAAAATATATGCTAAGGTGTAACATTTCTTGGTGTATTTACTCCATAGTTTAACTAATATAATTTCCTATTAGTGTGGTCATTGCTATAAAGAGAATGTTGTTCAGCCAATTACTTCAATATACAATATGGGTGTAGTTGATTAGATTTAATTTTATAAGTTTGATTACCTATTCATATGCACTAAACAATCTTCAAACAAACTAGAAATGCATTAAGGTTAAAAGTTCAAGGACAAATCACCTTATAAATCTCCAAAATTGTTCCTTAGTCCCGAAAGGAATTATCACTAGTGTTAATATGTTTATCTCAATAGGAAGGAGAACTTTGTTTACAGTGACATCCCAAACATAAGCTCAATAACATCACACAGAGTTATTAGTAACTAAAATGAAAATGAAATAAATTTTGAAAGGCCAAGAAAAGTGATGGGAAATAAATATTTTTACATTTCAAAAGATAACTCACATTTTAGAACTTAATTAACTGTAATTTATATAATATAATTTACTTTTCTTTAAAACAAACAAATTTGAACCTACAGCCAATATTATACTTAATGGAGAAAAACTAAAGCAATTTCCTCTTAGCTTGGAAATGAGACAAGGATGTCCACTCTCTCCACTTCTCTTCAATCTAGTATTAGAATGCCTAGCTACAATAATAAGACAAGATGCAAACATAAAAGAGATCCAAATAGGGAAAGATGAAGTAAAACTCTCCTTCTTTGCAGATGACATGATCTTGTATTTAAAGAATCCCATGGACTCCACTCCCAAATTACTCAAACTGATTCAAAAGTTTGGCAAAGTAGCAGGATATAAAATTAACCCTCAAAAATCAATGGCTTTTCTGCATGCCAACAATGAGAAAAGTGTGGCTGAAATCAGGAAAGCAACTCCATTCATAATAGCCACACAAAAAATAAAATACCTAGGAATTAACTTAACCAAAGAAGTGAAGGACCTCTATGATGAAAACTTTAAAAACCTGAAAAAAGAAATCAAAACAGAACTTAGAAAGTGGCAAAACCTTCCATGCTCCTGGATTGGAAGGATCAACATCGTAAAAATGGCAATACTTCCCAAGGCTATCTACAAATTCAATGCAATACTTATCAATATTACAACCTCATTTTTCAAGGAAATAGAAGAGGCAATCCAAAAATTCATATGGAAAAATACAAGACCCTGAATAGCAAAAACAATCCTTAACAGAAAGAACAGTGCTGGAGGAATATCAATATCAAATTTCAAACTCTACTACAAAGCCGTAGTAATCAAGACAACTTGCTACTGGCACAAGAACAGACCTCAGGACCAATGGAATAGAATTGAAAATCCAGAAATGAACCTACAGACCTATAGCCATCTAATCTTCCATAAGGGAGATAAAAAAATAGAATGGAAGAAAGACAGCCTCTTCAGTAAATGGTGCTGGAAAAATTGGCTAACTACTTGTAGAAAACTAAAGCTAGATCCTTATATATCACCCTGCACCAGAAGCAACTTCAAATGGATCAAAGACTTCAGAGTCAAATCAGACACTCTGAAAACATTACAGGATGGAATAGGAGAGATGCTAGGTCTCTGGCACAGGCCCAGATTTTCTTAATAGAGACCAAGAAACACAACAAATCAAAGAAAAAAGGGTGGACAAATGGGATTGCATGAAGTTGCAGAGCTTCTGCATGGCAAAGGACATAGCTGGCAAGATCAATAGAAAGCCCACAGTTTGGGAGAAGATCTTCAGTAGCCATACAATGGACAAGGGTCTCATTTCTAAAATATACCTGGTACTCAAAACATTAAATCCCCCAACAACAAATCCTTAAAGAAACAACTGCCCAGTAAATAAGTAGGCTAAAGACTTAAAGAGAAACTTCTCTGAAGAGGAAAGAAGGATGGCCAATAGACACATGAAGAAATGCTCAACTTCTCTAGCTGTAAAAGAAATGCAAATCAAAACAACATTGAGATACCACCTCACCCCAGTTAGAATGGCTATAATCAAGAACTCTAATAAGAACAGAT
>NW_012267237.1:15313761-15333091 GCF_000151885.1 Dipodomys ordii | reverse complement strand
GATGGGAAGGGATGGGAAGGGGAAACAAAGGAGGAGGCTACAATGCTTGATAAGAAATGTACTCATTATCTTGCCCATGTATTTGTAACCCCTCTCTACGGTATTTTCACAATAAAAAAGAAATAAAAATTAAAAAAATAATAAATGATTGGAATATTACTATGTTTAAATTTTCATGTCATATCCAAACTTACATAGTGTACAAAGTGCAGTTAAACATGATAGGAATGGTTTTACCTAAATCTACAATAATAAATTCAATTATATACATACATAAAAATGGGATTTTATCAGATGGCCCTCAGTAGATGAATGCATTAAGAAAATGTAGTATATATATACACATTGGAACTCTGTGTTTCTGTTAGAAAGAATGGCATCACCCCATTCACCAGGAAATGTAAAGACTTGTAAAAAGAAAGTATTAAGTGAAATAAGCCAAACCCAAAGGAAAATAGGCTCCATGGTTTCCTTCATTTGAATGAAATGATGCTAATTGAAATGAACTCCAAGATAGGGAAACAAGAGGGTTTTGTTGTTGTTGCTGCTGCTGTTAAGGTACAGTGTGAAGTTCTTTCTTTCTTTCTTCTTTTTTCCTTTGTCTTATTCCCCGTTGTCACGGTTTTTTATTTTGTTATCCTGTGTCTTGCATATAGGTTTACGTGATTTGAGGAAATGAATGGGAATCACAAAATGGTCATAAAAAGGACAAAGGATGAACCAATGCAAGAGTGATACTCACATGACACTATTTCACTTTACAACTTCAGGAGAAAGGCAATGGGAAATGGGAGGAAGAGTTGGAGAAAACAAGGGAGGAGTCACAATTTTCGACAAGACGTGCACTTATTACTCATGTAACTGTATCCCCTCTATATATCACTTTCACAATAAAAAATACTTAAATTAAAAAAAACAGAAATAGGGGTTTGTAAAAGGCTCATTGGGAATGTGTTACAGTACATTAAATACTTCTAATTATAATCCTGGAATCACATCAAGGGAATTAGCTTGATAGCTGAATAATATCATTTTTATGCAGAACAAAAGAACATTTTGATTTAAGGATAAGTCTAAGCAAAATAGTGCTTTAAATTTAAGAAACATAGCTTACTAGTTGGTCAAACCGATGCCAACATTATTAGTACCTTTCATATACATTATTTAGACAGCTTTATAACTGAATCTTCAGATCATTTCATTTTAAAATTTAGCCTTTCAATAGTTGGAATTGAACTTGGTGTGTGCTATATTCCCTACTCCTGCCATTGCTGTGATAATCAGGAGATTGTTCCAGTTATTCTGGAATGGAATATAGAACTATTTCTGTCTTTCTCTGGAGGAGCTTATACAGTAAGGAAACATGACAAATTGCTGAAAATGCTCAGATTGCTAAGTTACATTAGTCTGTTCCTGTAGAAAACAATGTTTTGACTTCAACTGCAAAGTAGTTCATGTACACAGGTATGATCACTATTTTAAGCAAATGATTGAGAGTGGTGAATCAGTGTAGGATACAGTGATAAGAAAAAATCAGGTGATGTGGCACATTGATGAAACTCTATTAAGGAGAAAAAAAGGTTAGATGTGACAAGCTGATGGAAATTTTCCTTAAGAAAGTTTGCTGATCACCTATTGGTTGAGATAGGGGTACCAGATATGAGAAAAGAGACTTAGCATAGGTTATAAGGGATAGATTAAATCGACTCATAGACTAAAATGGCCTTTTAAAATTATTTGTAGCCGAGCGCAGTTGGATCACTCCTGTAATACTAACTACTCAGGAGTCTGAGATCTGAGGATCGCAGTTTAAAGCCAGCCCAGGCAGGAAAGTCCGTAAGACTCTTATCTCCAATAAACCACTAGAAAATGGAAATGGTCTTGTGGCTCAAGAGGTAGAGCACTCACCTTGAGCTGAAGAACACAAAGACAGTGCTGAAGTCCAGAATTCAAGACCCAGGACCCCCTGCCACACATACCCCAAATATTAATAATAAATTTGCAAAGAACATATTAGAGATTTCAAATATTCTCCAAACCCTAAATTAGTAAATAGAAATAAAATCAAACTTCTTGTGTTTAAGAGTGAGAGCCATAGAGAGAGCCATAGAGAGATATGTGTAATGGAGATGTTGTTGTTGCTGTTCTTACTTTGCAAGATTGTGATAGCCAATCACAACAATGATTACTTATTTGAAATTGACTCAAAAATAGTGTTTTCCATTAATATTTATGGAGCTATTTTATAGATAGAGATGTGAATACATGATATAGAATAGGTCAGATATGCTATCTGATATATATACATAATGTATATATATGATATGTATATGTATACATATGTAAGTATATATGGAGAGAGATACATAGAGATTATGTGAAACATATAATAGTCATGAAATAATATTTTTTATCTTATTAGCTACAACATAAGAACAGAAAATTCATATGTATATATATTTTGTTATCATTTTCATAGATGTATTCACTGAAGCCACAAATATTACACAGCTACAGTTCTGTAGTTGTATTTTTCATAATTATAAATATTAAAGAAATATTAGAAATCTCTGAAGGCATGCCAGGATTTTTGCTTGTTTCAATAAAATAATTGTTGTTTCTCTTGGAATTTCAAATAATGCAAGTGAGTCCCTGTGCAATACTATAAACATCATGGAATAAATCTAAGTATGTTTACAAAAACAATTTTATACTTAACTATATGTTTACTTTAGTATCATTTTATACTTCTTTTCTCTCCGAAGACTGTATAGATATTTTATAGATATTTTACTCTTTTCTATCTCAGTTGGATGAAATATTTATTGTCTTAGTAAGGTACTATATTGCATAAAAGTATTCATTAAAGCTTATCGAAGTACCTCATGTATTAATGGCTCTCTCTTTCCCCTTTTCCGTGTGTCTCCAGAAACAGATGAACAGAGAGTGATTTATAATCAAATGATTGTGGCTAGTGCTGTCCATTTCTATTTAGATGGATCATAAATGGATTTTAGATAGTGCAGAGAAGCAAGTTTTCAAAATATTTTTACAATTAAGTGCATGAGATTTCACGTGGAATGAATTAGCAGATTATTTCCAGTGTTTATCTCAATTAAACAACACTCATCTCTAACAAAGATACAATTTATTTAAGTTTTAATGTCTATTAAGATGTACAATTCCACATATTAATGGGTACCTTGTGATATTTCAATACATGGATTCAATATGCAATAGCTAATGTCCGACCTATATTTATGCAGCTACATTTCACTTCTCAAAAGCTCATAATCATTTTACAATCATGTCAACTTTTTTGATCCTATCATCCATCATTTTTTAGGGTTACTGGGGTTAAAACCTAGGAGTTCATCTTTGCTAGAAAGTGTCTCAACTACTAAACTATGCCTCTGGTCTTTTTTGTCTTGAACATCATTTTTGTGCCAGTATGGGGGCTTGAACTCAGGACCTCATCACTGTTTCAACTCAAAGCTGGTGTTCTAACACTTGAGCTACAGCCTCACTTTTGAAGTGGTGGGGGGGAGGGTAGTGGTGTGTGTGTGTGTGTGTGTGTGTGTGTGTGTGTGTGTGTGTGTGTGTGTAGCTTTTCTGCCTGAACTGGTTTAATTCCAAGATCCTCAGATCTCAGCCCCCTGAATAGCTAAGTGAATTGAATAATTTTGAATTATGGCTTTGCTTCCTATCCAAGAACACAGCTTCACTGGGATACTTTTTTTTCATCTCCAAATATGTTTGGTACAATAGACACGCATCATCATAAGCAGCTCCTTCAGGGAGGAAGTAATCCTGTGAACTTCCCTGCCTAGATGGGCCTGGATCCATGATTTTCTGATAGCAGTCTCTCATTTTGTCAGGATGACGGGCATAAGCCAATCTTTTTAACTTCAGAATGGAAAAGAGAATATGCAGTGTCTATATTTTTTTATTTTAAACTTCGTTAACAGTTTAAATAACTGTTTAAATAACTCTATGGCCTAAAGCTGGAAGGTTTGATTCAAGGTGTAGAGCACCAGCCATGAATGAGTGAGTCAACAAGAAGAGCTACGGCTCAAAATCTTGAGTTTAAATCCTTCATATCACACACACACACACACACACACACACACACACACACACACCTACCTATATAAGGGAAGTGTTAGTGGATCCTCCTATAAGAGAGAAGAATAAAAACTGTTGTCAGCAAGGTGAATATGCACCATACAGTAAATGAAATTCTGATAAACGAATAGCCTCAAAATTCGCTTCACAAAGCACTACAGGAATAAGATTCTATAGGTATTCAATACTTTGTACAAGTTAGTTGTGAAAATATCTCCTATAATTTTTTTCATTTCTTTCCTGTATAAATAAGTTTTATACAAAATTCCACTTGCATAGACCTATGTGCAGCTTCAATGTGGCTGATATTCATGGGTTGAATCAGTGAGTGTAAATTAATATGCAGGCATCTTCTGGAGCTGGGGCTCCAGAAACAATGCCAATGCCTGCTTGCAATAGGATGTTTTTGTTGTGGAGTAGTTCAGTTTAGGAACATAAATCAACTGCTAATCTTAATATGTGCTCTTGTATTCCTTTAGCTCGAAATAAAATTATATTGATGTACCCAGATATAGTGAGACGTAAAATGACTCTAAGGCCATTGAAAAATTTAAATCTCAAGGAATAAATGTATCTTTATAAAAAATTAAAAATATCTATAACAAAGTGCATTAATTTGTAACTAATTTAGGAGTAGATTAGAACTAAGCAATTTGAAATACTTATGTATACATTATTTATTACCATATATTATGGTTTCTCTTAATTAGAATGCATTTTAAATAATATAAAAAACAAAAATATAACTTAAACCTATTTCCATCAATACCACTATTTATCAATCCTGAAATCAATTTCTTGTCACTAAAATTTTATTTATCTGCTTCAACTAATTGAGTATAGATAGAGATTTCTCAAACCATAGTCACATACTTTTTTCAAAAGGATTCCTGTAAAGCACAAAAAAAGAAAGAATGAAAGAGAAAGAAAAGAAAGAAAAAAAGAAAAAGATCAATGTGTTTTAAATAGAATAATGAAATGTATACATTCACATCTGTTATATATTCACACACACACACACACACTTTAACGCCAATCCTGGAGTTTGAACTCAGGTCCTGGGAGCTGCCCTTGAGCTAATTTGCTCAAGGCTAGCACTGTACCACTAGAGCCACAGGTCCACTTCTGGAATTTTTTGCTGCTTAATTGTAGATAAGGGTCTCATAGTTGTTGTTGTTGTTGTTGTTGTTTTTTGCCCAGGATGGCTTTGAACTGTAGTCATCAGATGTCAGTCTCTTAAGTAGCTAGGATTCCATGCACAAATTATTGGTGCCTGACTGTATTCATATTTTTATTTAGGTTTTCTTTTTTTAAGTTCTTCCCCTATGATATAACTCCTGTTGTCACTGTATTTGATTCCGGTGCCCTGCATCTTGTATACACCTTTTTTTCTAATTTGGGGAGTGAAAGGGAAAAAATATTCTGAAACAATGATACAGGTTGACCCATTGTAGCAATGAGATGTACAAGACACTATGTAGAAAATGAACTTTACAACTCCCAGGGTGAGGGGGTTGTTGGGGAGGTTGGAAGAAGGGATAGTAGGAGAAAAACAAAGGAGGGAGTAACAATGCTTAATAGGAAATGTACTCATTATTCACGTAAATCTAACTTCTCTATACAGTATCTTTACAATGAAAAATATACAAAAAGAACATTTATGTATGTGCAATTGTATAACTTATGTCAACTAGGAAAATTATACCTGTCTTTAAAAAATAGAAAATGTTTAATATGTTTAAATATTGCCAATATAAATTAAGAAATCTATATAATTCTTGAAATTTTATTGAAAATTTAGAAAGCCATACATTAATAAGTTTATCATGATTAAATAATACTTTATATTTGGATAATTTACATTAAAAACACATAATTCATTAAATTGTTTTTAAACATCATATTAAATTGAAAAGGTTTAATACCTTATTATATAGTAAGTAGAACTCTTACAAAACAATTGCCAGTTAGATACTTTTCATTTGATTTTTTGTACAAGATATGAGCAAGGAAATTCAAAATATGTCTTAACTCCATTAGCTTATTAACTAACCATATAATATGATTTTTTTAGAGAGGGAAATTGGTCATTTCTGCTCACATCATTTGTAATGACCATCATTATGAAGACTTTCCCCAATTTGGGGGCTTTAAGCATGAATAAAATTCCACTTATGTATGTGCATTTAAATCTAGATGGAGTGAAAAAAAGATTTATGTCAAAATGAATCTTTTGCTAACTGGGTAGTTTAAAAACCTTTAAACATGGACAGGTGTGAGCTGTCATGGTTGAGTGTTCTGCTCAACAGAGCATAAAAACAAATTAAAAGCTAGATTTTACAATTTTAGTTATCACATTGATTTTTCAAATTGGCAGCTGTTAATTCCCAGAGGAATCAGTTACTCCCATGCTCATTTCAGAAAGGAGAAGAGGAGGATAGAAGGATGGAAGAAGGAAGGAAGGAAGGAAGGAAGGAAGGAAGGAAGGAAGGAAGGAAGGAAGGAAGAAAGGAAGGAAGGAAGGAAGGAAAGAAAGAAGGAAGGAAGGAAGGGAGGGAGGGAGGGAGGGAGGGAAAAGAGGGAGAAAAGAAGGGAAAGAAAGGAGGGAAGGAGGGAAAGAAGGGAGGGAAGGAAAACAGAGAAAGAAAAGAGAAAGAAGGAAATATAAATGTTGGGCACTTTCAGTAGCTGACTCTCAGTAGGAAAATTCTAATCAATCTCACAACAAACTAGGGAGAATATCTGAGAGCTTAAGTAATTGTGATAGATAGATTTTAGGAGCAATTCTATTTTAAAATAACGTTGCTTCACAATTCACACCTCAAATCTCAGATGGAATTTGCATATAGTCCCATGATTCAGGCATTAATATTTTACATGTTTCAATCTGGACCACCAGGTTTCCATCAGTCAATATATAAAACTAAACAGGCTCCTGTACATCTCTGTTTGGTCAAAGATTATTGAAATACCCCTCATGATCTAAGTAGAGATAAGGATGAATTAAGCATATCAAAATGCACAAAGATTCTAGTGGGTGCAATACAAAGCATATTATACAATTAATCAAAATTACATTGGTTAACTATTGAGGAAGCATTGAGGATTTATTAAACACAAAATCCTTATCTGAATTTCAACATGTTATTTCATTTATTTTTCACATTTTATGATTTAGTTTAATAACCTTCCTAATTTTACACATTAAAAATGTACAAAAGCCAATACCCAAGCTTCCAGATATGTAATACTGAAATTTGAAATCAAGAGTTTGCTTTCTTTTAACCATGAGTGTCTGTAGAGAATGGAATGAGATTCATTGAAAACTTTATTTCAACAGCCATTAAAGATTATTCATATATGATCACAATTTGTTGTTCATATTATTTCTATGTTTACCTACAAGTAAACATTGTGCATGCAGGGTCAGCCATAAACACTTGGGTATAGTTTCATGCAATGCTGAGAGAATGTGAGGCACTTCATTCAAGTTTCAGTATGAACACAAGGAAGGACTGAAGGAAAGAAAGGAAAGATGGGAGAGACAGAAAGAGAGAGACAGAGATAGAAAGAGAAATGAGAAGGAAGGAATGAAGAAAGGAAGGAAGGATGGAAGAAAGGAGGCAGCTATGTTCATTAATAGGTTCTGGTAAGAATTACAAGGTCATAAGATATTTTAATGAAAAATCAGTTCCTCTACTTACTTATAACAAACTACTTTAAAGAACACAAAAGAAACAAGCCCTCTTTCCTTTGTAACTTGTCAATAAGTCCCTGTAAATTTTTGTTAAATGAACTAGAAACACATAGCATTCCACTTAAGTGATTCACAGAGAAACATTTTGTTTATATTTATCTAAAAGACTTACTATGTGTTGGAGATGAAATTATGCTGAAGTTTAAAATTCCCTTGATGTGGAGGAGCACATGTATTAAATGTTTCAGGTGTGGAATCCAGAATAATTTAGAAAACACATTTCATGAAGAGCAGGAAGAGAAATTAGATAGTAGGAATATAATTTAATTTCTTCACCCAACTAATGGGACATCTTCAATGGTTTGTACTACAATAAGGACCCACAAGTTCTAGGAAAATAAAAATGGAGGTTTAACAAGCACAATGCATTTAAGATATTAAGACACAAAAGTTCAGATTATTATTTGAGGTGTTTCTGGAAATGTTAACCTTAAAAATTATCTAGTTTAATGAAAATAATTTTGGTTTACCAGCAAACATTACTCAACTATGAGTATTTTATGATTACAATATATGACATTTCTTCTTCAGACCTTGGCTATATCATATAAAAGGGGTGTAGAACATCTTAATGGATAAGTTAATTATTTTTCATATATACAGAGCAAAAAAACCAAGCTCATTTAGACATTTTTCATACAAATGTAGTAACGATTAATGGTTCACAAGTAGTTGTTTTAAGCTATCCTTCCAAAATAACCCATTGTCTCATCTTAGACTTATAAAGTTTTAATTTATATATGGATATATATGTATATACATGTACAAGTTGAATAGGTTAATTGACTTACACCTTTCACATGTTATTCCTTCCAATCATCATTATTTTTCATTGAACTAAGAAAATGATTCATGTTTTATCAGTACTCAAATTTTCTTTTTAAAACTTCAGCATGTAAACCAAAAAAAGTATTACTTGCAATACAGACAAGATTAAAGGAATTCTCCAAAGATTTTCCTACCAAATTTAATATAAGTAACCAGACATTCCTTTAGTATAGTGCATCAGAACACTAAGCCTGAATGTGACTACATCTGGGGCTTATATGACCCCAGGTGAACTATCCTTTATTGCTCTATCTGACCTCTTTCATTTACCTAAAATTCTTGCACTACATAGAATGCTCTGCACCTCTGTTTCTGTCCCCATTCCAGTACAATATAATTATCATGAAGTTCCTGGTGAAAATAACTCCCTGTATCCATCATTCCACTATATAAGGAGAAATGTTTTATGTATAAACCTATAACAAAAAAATTATAATCCTCCTTTATAGTATTTAGCTAAATTCTTCAGGTGATTATATGAATGTGTGGTCTAAAGTACAGTTGAAAGATCATAAAAACATAGAACTTAGTTTCCTGTTTTATTCTTGAAGCACAAACAAGTATGTTGATGTTTATGTAGAATTCCATTGTGTACACATAACATATTTTCTTTATCCTATCATTCTGTATGTCTACTTGTAGATATATAGGGACATTCTATCTATCAAAAATGAGGAAAAGCACCTGACCTATGTTTCTTTGGCTCTGGCTTACTTCACTTAATATAATTTGCTCCAAGTCTTTCCATTTCCTCAGGAATGGTAAAATATTCTGATGGATGAGTAGAATTCCATTGTGCACATATATCACATTGTCGCATTCCATTCATCCACTGAAGGACCTAGAGCTCAAAATATTAAATCCTCCCACTCAAAATTTCAACAACACATTTAATAAATTGGCTTCTAGAGGAAGAAATAAGAATGGCTAGACACATGACATGTTAACATCCCTGACCATAAAAGAAATGCAAAACAAAACAACATTGAGCCAGCACTGGTGGCTCATACTTGTAATCCGAGCTACTCGGGAATCTGAGATCTAAGGAATATGATTCAAAGCCAGCCTGGGCAGGAAAGTCTGTGAAAATCTTATCTTCAATAAACCACTAGAAAACCAGAAGTGGCACTGTGGCTCAAGCGGTAGATTGCTTGTTTTGGGGTGAAGAGCACAGGGACAGCACCCAGGCCCAGAGGTCAAGCCCCACAACCGAAAAAAAAAAATTGAGAATCCACCTCATCTCAGTTAGAATGTCCACTATCAAGGAAAATAATAACAACAAATGCTGGTGGGGAAGCATCCAAAAGGGAACTCTATTGCACTCTTGGTGGGAGTGTAAACTTGTTCAAGCACTCTGGAAAGCAATGTGGAGATTCTTCAAAAGACTAAACATACAGTTCCCCTTGAGTCAGAAATTCCATTCTTGGGCAAATGTCTGATAGACCACAACCAAGGACACACTAGAGCTACCAGCACAACCATATTCATTGCAGAATTGTTATCCTTACTTTATCTAAATGGTTTTTCAAAAATCTTTGACTTCTCTACTTAATGTTTTTTTATATGAACCTCCAAATTCTCTGATACTTATACTTCAGTGAAATTGTGCAGACTTGAGTTAGTTACATAATAATTTATCTTCTGCATATATTCATCATGATTCCCAAATGGTACTTGGAATTTAAGATTTTGATATTTAAATATGAAAGTAATACTCTTTTTTTCTCTTTAAAGAAAGTTTTTACTTCAGCTGAAATGAGAGATTTGAAACTTGATGATGAAAAGAATATTTAATCTTACCTTCACGTGCACTTTGGTCATCTGAGGACACTACAGAGAGAAATGAGAAAAATAACCTTCAATCTTCCTCCACTGATTTGCTTATTCTTCCTCTCCTAGGAAAAACTTTAAGGATCTTAGCTAACCTCGGCTATTACTATAAGAAAATCCTTTAAGTACTACAAAAAACAGTGCAGAAAAACAGTGATTATACTCAGCTCATTGATGTTCTCCATGATGGGTTCAGAAGAGTTGAACCAGAAGAAAATTATTAAGGGTTACATCAAGATTATTTGTGTAATAATTCAAGCTGTTGGTACAGGTAATGATTTCTTTCCCAGATTTTTCCAAAAGCAAAAAAAGAAAAATCAAACAAGACCATTGATATCATAATAAACTAAAAACTTCACATACACAAAATGTGAACACAGCATATATAAATACATTTATTCTTAGTTTGCATGCAAGGCTTACTTGTTTTAACTAACTTGGCAAAAATTCCCTTTGCCAAAATCCTCTCATGTCAGATGTCCATCTACTATGGAGCCTGATGGTTTACTTTACAGTAAGATTATGATTTAAAACTACTTTAGAACATTTTTTCCCTTACATTTGTTTTCATGCCATCTTATTTATACCCAAGAAAGTAGTGCAGCTAAATCTTTACATTTATTTATTTTCTGATTGAAAATTGTAAAGGAGAAGAGAATTATTTCTTGGAGACATGAAGACAACTGTATATTTCTTTCATTGGTATACTCATTTTAAAGTAGCAATTGATCTATGCCCCTACGATTCACACTGGTCCTTCTGTCAACCTTAAATGCATAGATTATGGTCCAAAGCCAGCCATGACAGAAAATTTCTTGAGACTTTTACTGGATGGGTGCTGGATGTGGGGATGTGCATCTGTGATTCTTTAGAAAATGGGAAACCTGAAGTAGGTTCTCCTCAGGTCAGTCTGAAAACAAACAAACAAAAAAACATAACTACTGCAAAACTGAGCTGCAAGCATGTGTCAGTGGTATTGAATCAGACTCATAAAGGCAAAACCCTGAGTTCAAAGTTTAGTACTGGAAAAAAAAGAGAGAGGCAATTAAAAATGAATCACTGTATTTTTTTGGAAAGCTAACCAAGTTTAGGGAAGCTATTTCATTGATATTTTGGGGTCTAACATTTTACAGTCTTCCTGTCTTTGGCTCCCTTGTAGTTGACAAGTAGGGACACCATGCCTTAGATATGTTTATTGATCTAAGGTTTCAGTATTTTTTATCCAACATGACCTTCATTTTTCTGATCTCTGATTCTGGTTGAGCTGGATTGTAGACATAAACTATTATGCCTAATTCATTCTTTGCAATTTTTATAAAGGATAGTGTGCTCAGGACATAATAAAATAATCATTTTTATTCTGTTTTAATCACAGTAATTATATATAAAACATATAGTACATATTATATATACATACACACATACCTAAAGGACATAATTTGTTTGCAGAATCTCTGTTCAAGTAAATCTTTCATTCCATTCAAGTTTCAGACGAGTTTGTTGCATTTGCTATGTTACCTCCTAGCACCTAATTTATGATTTATGGGGAGTCCATAGATGTAGAAAGCCACTCATTAAAATTAAGGAGCATCACTCTCCATTGAGTTTTGTCAGGTGCATAATATATCACTCAGAAAGATTTCTGATTCTTGTCAATGTAAATTTGGAAAGCTAAGCAATAAGCCTGGGAAAAAGACAGAATGCTCATGAATAAAAATCAGATTCAGCAATCTTGTTTTATTCAGATTAGTGAAGAATAACATTAAGTAGCATATATAGGTAATCAGAAAATTCAGCCTCCTCAAACATTTTGTCATGTGGAATAACTAGTTTGAAATTTACTTCTTTATCTTTTACCAAATCTTTGAGAAAAGTTGAAGAATATTGATAGAAAAGTTGTCAGTAAGCACACTAAAACCAAACACTTATTATAATCTTTTTTTCTTAGAGCCCATTTTTTCTTCATATTTTCATCCCCCAACTATGATCCATACCTCCTTCAGTTTTATTTAGGCACAGATTTCTTCTGGATATCACCCTTAAATAGGAATATGAATTTCTTGGGTCTATTCATAATTTCTATCACAATTAAAATTAAATAGACAGAATTTAGGCCCTTATTTTCTTTCTTCCCCTGTGTTCTTGCTAACTGACACTTATACATAAATAATTTTACATTTTCCTTTAGAATTGTAACTGGATGTATATTTACATTCATTCACATTTAAAAAAATAAAATAGCACATTAAAATAATTCTTCAACAGATTATTCTGTTTGTTTTATTTGTAATGGATTCTTCATTCTTAGATTGTAATTCTTATCTTTTTGTTAACAAAGTTTTAGTTCAAGGACATGTGATCATAGGCAATTTCTCTGTTACTTGGAGCCTCTATCACAGCCAGTTGTATTCAGTTATTTTTCAAGGAAGATATCATGTTTTGGTTCATCTCCCACCCCAGATTGTGTTCCTCCTATCCCCACCTCTCACTTAGTGGGCATTGCAAATATGACACACCATGCTCTTCCTTTATATGTCTTTACAAGACTTTAAGTCTTCTATTAACAGACATGGCAATTCCTCTATAAATAATTTTTTACCTAAGGTATTTTTACAAAGGTCATTCCTGTGTAAGTTTTATTTGCACTTATGATGCTGAATTTATGCTTTCAAGTTATGTGCTGTAAATTTGTCTGTGCAATAATTTGAATATAACATTTAAATTATAAATACTCTCAATGGATAATTATTCTACTTTTGTTTTAGATCATGTAAATGTCACAAGTATCCATCCCTTATTATTTAATAGTATCAACAGAGTCATTTTTTCTTAGACATGAAATATTGAAGTTATAAGGAAAACAGCTGCGCATTTTTAGTTTTTGTTTGATTTTTTTGTTTTGTATTTTTGAATTTTTCCTTTTTTATTATTGTGAAAATACTATACAGAGGGGTTACAATTACATGGGCAAGATAGTGAGTACATTTCTTTTTTTAGGGGGGGATCAATTGTGGGGACTGGGTGCTGTGCCTCAGCTCTTCAGCTCAAGGCCAGTGCTCTACCCCTCGAGCCACAGCGCCACTTCTGGCTTTTTTCTTTTTGCTTATGTGGTGCTGAGGAATCGAACCCAGGGCCTCATGCATGCAAGGCAAGCGTTATACCACTGAGCCACCTTCCCAGCCCTGTGAGTACATTTCTCATCAAGCATTTTTGCCTCCTCCTTTGTTTCCCCATACCATCCCTTCCCCTATCCACACCCCCACCCCCACACCCCCCTACTGCGCTCCTAGGAGGGGATGAATGGATCAAGAAAATATGGTATATACACAATGGAATTCTATGCCTCCATCAGAAAGAATGACATTGCCCCATTTGTTAGGAAATGGAAAGACTTGGAAAAATTATAAGTGAAGTAAGCCAGGCCCAAAGAAACATAGGTCTTATGGTTTCCCTTATTTGCAATAACTAGTATATGTCTGAGACAAACAGAAACTGTCAGACAAGTTGATGTTAGGCAAAATGAACCACAAGATAAGGATTCAAATATTTTTTTCTTTTTTGCGATTGTTTCTAACATATTTATAAGATGGTTTCTTTGTTGCTTTGTATGTACCTCCCCCAGGGTATAAGCCCTGCTTTCCCTGTTTTTGATGTTGATATGATTTGTGGACGGGAAAGGAAAAAAAAAAAACAACTGTTTAAATAGGGTTACAGGTGGACCCATTACAACAATGAGATGTACAAGACATTATGTCGAAAAATGAACTTTACCACTTTTATTTTAGTTTTTTAATGAAGACAAAAATTACATCTGCATCCAAGACTTGTGTATAAAAGCAGGTTCATCTGAAAAAGAATAATATAGAAGTGATTTTTATTCGTTTTTTTTGCGGGGGGGAGGGTCCGGTCATGGGGTCTGAAGTCTGGGCCTGGGCGCCGTCCCTCAGCACTTCAGCTCAAGGCAAGCGCTCTACCACTGAGCCACCTTCCCAGCCCATGAAGTGATTTTTTTTCTAGAACAAATTAAGTTGTTTCAAAAAGCAGCTTTGTTTAAAAAATGGCAATAACAATGTAATCAGGGGTGGTTAATACTAGTCTTATTCTGAAAGACACATCACTCCCATGTATTAGTTGCTATGTCTAGAAGATGACCCCAGGTTGACTGTTTTAAAATCAGAAAAGCTCCTTTGTGTATACTGTTTAAAAATCAGAAAAATCTACTTTACAGTTGTATAATGCTGGATGCTCTCAATCTATAGGGTTGACGTACATGTATTTGCACAGCTTCTCCATGTGAATGGCTGAACCTCTCCTTTTTCTGCAATTGTGTGTAAAATACCCTTAACTCCTTTTTGCATGAATTCTTATTTTTATCTATACTAAAAAACAAGCATAATTATTTCTAAACCTTATGTAGGCATTGCAGAACAATTTCTCTGTTTCAAGATTGTTAATTAGTTTATATCAGTAATGACCTTTTTCTTTGTGGTTGTATGACATGCTCCACAGGTAAGGAAAACAATGTCTAACTGTTCATTATTAAGCTGCTACAAATTTAATCACAAATAAAACACATAAATCATACATTGAAAACCTTTTACCAATAATCCACCTATCGCCAAGGTCATAAAACAAAGAATGAGAAAAAAACTCAGATATGTGATAACTAGTTAGTTGCAAATGTATGATACAATGTATTGCATTTGAAGAAGGTCCTGGAGAGAGAGAGAATGAGATAAATAAAGAGGAAAAAAGAATAGAGAAAATGAGTAATAATGACAGAACGTGAGGGACAGTGACAGATGGGAAAATTTGGGCACAGTTTGGGTCATCTGGGTACATTCTATATGATTTTGGAAATAATTTGATAAATCTAGAATACTCATCTAAATATAAATTTAAAAAAGTGTGATAACCATTCATAAATGACTGATCCATTCTTTACCAACCGGGTACCACACCATAAAGAACTCTACTACACTCGACACCCTCTACTGCCCTCCTACCTCTTTCTCTACAGGTATACCCACAGTGTGACTGAAATTCTAACAGTCAGGTCTGACTTTATGCAGCTATCTGTGCAGACATGGACTACTCTTCCAGCAAAATTGAAAGTACTTTCGCACTTAGATTACCTAAACAACTTAGATTATATGATCATATTAAGTGGTGGTTTCAAATAAACTGTATCATATAACCTCACAAATACTAACAATATTATAGAAATATTTATGTAAAATTGTAACTAACTGTGTTTTATTACCTTTCCTAATATTACAAATGAAATAGACATTATAAGTAAAAATAAACTATCAAGATTTAACAAAAGAAGTGAGAAACTTTGGAGTGTCAAACTATAAAATTGTCTATTTACAGTAATAAGGAAACTGACAAAAGATAAAAGACAAAAAATATTTGCATTTGTCATAATATCAGATTTTCTACCTATTCTTCAATCTTGAATTTTTTCATGGTGATCTAACAATAACAACATGAATGATCCATGAATATACTTACAAACATCTCATATATGTATATATATATATTGCATAGGCATAGATATAGCTGCATATATAGGCAAATGCATACATTTACATTTATATTTATGCATTTATATTATGCATATATACATACACGTAGTCCTCATATTTACATATGTATTTAATATGTACATATATATAGTATATTGTACTTTTTTCTAATCATGTGATTCAAAGGAGGGGATGAATTCTGAGGATTGTATAATCATTCCCTGACATTGCAAAGAGAACCAACAGAAACATAGATGCTATGAACAGCCATATATAGACTATATAGTACAATTTATTTTTCCTAAGATCTAATATAGAAGACTGTAGGCACTTTGCAACCTATGATATGAATCTATTGATAGATAATGCCTCAGAACATAAAACAATTTATAGTTTAAATATTGTATAATATTAAAACTATATAGTTGTGCAGGAAATTTAGCATGAAAGGAGCTTGCAGTGCTGGGACCTGCTCTGAGTGAGTCACTGAATTCATGATTAGAGAATCTGCAGGCCCGGCCATATTGTATTCTTTCCTGCAATTTGTAAACACCAACAGCGTAGGCTATATGAGTCAATTAGATATTTATTCTTCACTAAATAGTAAAGCAGCTTAACTTACCTTCAATTTTTTATCCCTTTGACATATTCTATAGAATGAGTCACAGAATATATAGCAGAAGCAATGCAAATTACATTTTCTTATTCTCTAAACTTGTTTAATTTTATTTCTTTCGTTTCTAGATTAAAAAGGGAATTACACAGACACATTGGCCTGCACATGAACTAAATCAATAATCTCAGAACTCCTGTCTGGCAGGTTCATATTTTGTCTCACTGGGAGGTATTCTCAGCAATTGAGATATTGGGCTATAGTTCTCTGTGAGAATATAGATTCCTCTGGAATTCTCCTCAAAGTATATTTAAGACTGCTTAAAGAATTCTGTAAGTAGTTCTACTCTCTAAATTATTGATAGAAACATATTACAAAAATAAATAATTTAGAGAAAGTCACATATTGTGGGGATCAAGTATCTTGCAACAAACATAGTTACATAAACAATACTTTCACACACATGGAAATACAATAGGCTTTTTTGTAACAGTCTCAACACACATGTGGCTCTTTGATACTACAATGGATATTACATTACTAACTGACAGTAATTTGTCAGTTTTCTTATCAATTTACAAGATTACAATCCTGTATGCATTCCATCATTTACTGCAATATTGTCTAATATATGACTACTACTCTATATTTAATATCAAATGTGAGTATGTGTATGGGAACTCATATAGACAAAAAGATTAAGAAAAGAAAGAAGAGAGATGGAGAGAGGGAAGGAGAGAGAAAACCTGATTTTATATAAGTAATTTGCTCATGTAAATATGGAGGCTGAATCCAAACACTGCAGAGTGAATTTCTTCTAGAGCCCCTGGAAAAGCAAATGAGGCAGATCTAGATCAACAGCTTCAAGATGTGAAAATGAGGAAGAGGCAAGGCAGATCTAGATCAACAGCTTCAAGATGTGAAAATGAGGAAGAGGCAAGGCTTAGTTTAAGTCTAAATTCAGGAAACTGGGTTGATACTACAGATTAAAATTAGCCACATGGAGGAATTTCCCTCACCTAGTAGCATTTTTGTTCTGTATAGTCCATCAGCTGATGTGGGGAAGGGCACTAGGGAAAGTAAACTTTCTTACTCTATCTATTCAAATGTTAATCTTAGACAAAATATGTTTGCATACACAACCAGAAAAATGTTGAAAAAATTCTGAATACTATATGGTACAGTCATGTCAAATAGGCAAACCAAACCCCAGGGCTGTCAGATGCCTGAAATACGTTTCTAAAGGAGACATTATCTTTACTTGACAATAAATAAATATCCTATGGACTCTAGTGATTTGCAAATCACTTCATGATCACACCTGAAATAATGGGATGGCATCCATGAACAAAAGACTGCTACCAGCCCTACTCACAAACATAGAGAAATATAGGATGAAAGAAAATTGTTCACCACATGCTTGAACTTTTTATCTCTACATCTAATCATGGGATTTTATGTCTGTAATAGACTTTCTTAGAGCTTAATAAGATGAGATTAGAATAAAACCAACTTATAAAAAAAAACTAGTCCAACATACATTACAAAGTACACACTACAGATAACATAAGTTGCAAAATTGTTAACATTTTCCAGTGGTTCCACTTAAGAAAAGCATTGAATAACTATGGCTATAAAAACTGATTTGCTACTGTATTACACAACTTAATTTTGAAACAATATCTGGGTAAAAATGTGCACATACTTTGCTGTAAAAGCAGTTGATCTTCTTGATGCACTTGAGGATCCAGTTAATTCTATGTAAATATCATTCCATAGTTTTCTTGTATCATAAAAGGAACAAATTTGGTCATGAAATTCCAGTGGATAAATATACTTGTTTCTTCAACTTACTTGAAAAGATCCATATCAAATAAACTGATAACCTTATCTTAGTTTGCCTAAATTATAGTTATTGAAAGGTATGTTTTTGATACTAAAACAGCTATATAATATATATATATATTACATATATAAAGAAGATAGAAACCATCATTTAAAAATTATAATTACAGGGCTGGGAAGTTGGCTCAGTGGTAGAGCGCTCGCCTTGCATGCTTAAGGCCCTGGGTTCAATTCCTCAGCACCACATAAGCAGAAAAATAAAAGCGGGAAGTGGCACTGTGGCTCAAGTGGTAGAGTGCTAACCTTGAGCTGAAGAGCTGAGGGACAGCACCCAGGCCAAAAGTTCAGGCCCTATGACTGGACCCCCCCACAAAAACAAAAAATATTATAAGTACATTGTTCACACCTTTAAAAAGTAATAAATCATATATTTTATTTGTATGAAAACATTTAAAATATGAATAATGAAGTATAGTATGCAACTATAGAAAAATAAATGTGTGCTTAATATTAAAACAAAACAGTATTCTAATACATACCACAGTGCAGAGGGCTCAGACTTGAAATGCTACCTATTAAGAAGTTTGAGATCTGGAGGATCTGTTAGATTCCATCATTAAAATAACTAGCAGAAATCACTGGTGGATATTTGAATTAAGAAGAAAATATATGAGCCTAGAAAAAGTGAGTCTTTGAGCTTAATATCCAGTACTACCAAAACAACAAAGGCAGAAGAAGGAAGGAAGGAAGGAAGGAAGGAAGGAAGGAAGGAAGGAAGGAAGGAAGGAAGGAAGGAAGGAA